>NC_084556.2:38755000-38845000 GCF_033978685.3 Nerophis lumbriciformis
AATTTCCTTCAACAACTACTACTGATCATGGCAGACTTTATGAGAGCCAACAATGACTGGGATGTTTATATCTTCCAGTTCAGATGAAGAATTAATCATAATCCTCAGGCAGGTAGAATGATTTTTTAAAGGCTAAAAAGAGCGTATTTTCATGACTTTCTCGCCATTTCCGGGTCTAAGTTGAATGTCAGAGTTGGCCAACTTTTCAGTTTATGGCAACAACCTTTTAAAAGTGAGAAGCATTATTTAAAATCTACAATTTGTCACGTGGGGGTCGCAGCGGGGTTGTTCTTCCAACGCAAAAGAGACGGCTCCGGACGACAGCGTGAAGGAAGGCTTGGATTTATTGACATAAATCACTCACTACCACAAAACACAAAAATACAACCAAAAAAGGCAAATGTGCCTAAAACACAAGAAGCTGCTAATTAGCAGAAGCTATGGCATGGATTAGGAAACTTACTAGGTCAGAACGAGACATGAACCGGTGTGACACAAAGACAATGCAGGCAGCACGAGTGATGAACAAAGGTAAGCTTAAATAACAGTGACATGATTGGTGACAGGTGTGTGTGAGTCCAAACGTGGAACAGGTGAAACTAATGGGTAACCATGGAAACAAAACAAACTCAAACAAGGAAGTGAAACCAGGAACTAAGGAAGTCCAAAACTAACAGCATAACTAAACAAAACATGATCCGGACCACGGATCATGACACAATTAACTTTTACCAGCTCAAAGGCAATGCAGCAGCTCAACAGCTCAGTCTGTCAATAGCTACACAAGCTAGTAACCTCTCTGGGATAACAGCTTTGCTAAAAGTAATTCCTCTGTGTTAAATAATATCGCTTTGGTTATTTTCATGTAACGACATGTAACTGGAATATTGTTGGCGGGTTTTGGATGTTTTTTTGAGGGTTTGATGGGCGCAATAGATTACTCCCATAAGCTACATTGTTAGCCAACTTATACTTCCTGTATATTACAATTTAGAGTTCATAAAAAAGCAAGATATATGTGTTTTTGTCATACATATTATAGAAATTATAATTTGTGGGTAACCCCCCCCCCTATAGGGGGGGGGTTACCCACATATGCGGTCCTCTCCAAGGTTTCTCATAGTCATTCACATCGACGTCCCACTGGGGTGAGTTTTTCCTTGCCCGTATGTGGGCTTTGTACCGAGGCTTGTGCAGCCCTTTGAGACACTTGTGATTTAGGGCTATATAAATAAAGATTGATTGATTGATTGATTGAAATTATAGGAAAAATTCAAAAAAAGGGCAGTTCCCCTTAAATACAACATTGTTTTATAGGGGTTGAATATTTTGTGATGGGACTTTAAAACATACATTTAGTAAATACCACATGATGCATTCATAATAAATTCATAAAACATAATTTTGGTTAAAAGAAAACGCAGTTTCATTTGGCAAAACAGGCCAGCCCGCCTTGGGAAAGCCACTCTACAGCTCCCTAAGGCGGAGGGTGGTCTAGCACTTCCAAACTTTAGAAACTATTTCTGGGCCTGCAATATTAATAAACTTCTGTACTGGGCCCATTGCGACTCCCCAGCCGCCTGTCCACTTTGGGCTCACATAGAGGTGGCATCGTCTAATGGTTCCCTGCACGCGGTGATTTGCTCACAGCTACCATTATGTTCATTGGGGACCTCCCTAAACCCAGTTGTTAAAAATACCATTAAAATTTGGACTCAATTTAGGAAACATCACGGCTTGCACAAGGCTTCCAGCGGTGCTCCGATTTTGAACAATCCCGCCTCTTCCCTGCCTGCTCTGATTCTGCGTTTCGAACTTGGTCGACTAACGGACTTAAAATTCTCAATGACCTGTACCACGATGGAGTGTTCTCTTCCTTCGCTTCTCTGTCAACAAGATACAATCTGCCTAATACTAATTTCTTTCGATACCTCCAAACAAGGCATTTTATTAAAAAACAATTTCCTCATTTTCCCAACCGCCCCCCAGAAGCAGAAATCGATCGGTTTCTCTCCTTTGACTCTGACCAACGACGTTTAATATCTGTCATATATAATGAAATCGGCCTTCTGAATCCACTTAATACTTCACCTGTCAGAGAATCATGGGAGCATGACCTTGGAGCACCTATACCTGACGGGAGGTGGAGGGAGGCTTTGAGGCTGGTACATTCATCGTCCATATGCGCTAGGCATGGCCTAATACAATGTAAGGTATTACATAAAGCACATTTCACCAATGCTAGACTGGCTAAAATATACCCCAACCATAGCGACACTTGTAACCGCTGTAGACAATCCCCAGCTGACCATTTGCATATGTTCTGGACGTGCCCAAAACTCTCAAGTTTTTGGTCGGCTATTTTCGACACTGTTGGGCAGGCCCTCGATAGGACAATAACACCCAGCCCGCTGACTGCCCTTTTTGGCGTTCCCCAGGTGGACGGTTTACCTGCAACCGCTCGTCATGTCATTGCATTAACGACTCTGCTGGCTAGGCGTACAATTATTTTTAAATGGAAGCTTGCGTCTCCGCCGAGCCATAACAGTTGGATACAAGATGTCTTGCGGTGTCTCCAGTTAGAGAAGCTTCGGTTCTCCCAGAAAGGATCTGTGTCATCTTTCCATAAAACTTGGGGGCCCCTCCTAGACCTTATTGGAGACAAGCTTGACATCACCCCAAGCGATTCGAGTAACACAACTTAAACAGAGCTGACCGCTGAAGCCCCCCCGACCCTCACTCCCTGTGTTTATTTACTTTTACGTTTTATTTTTATTTATTTTTTTTTAATTTTTTTTTTTGCACATCTTATGTAGTATTTATTTATTTATTTACCTTATTTATTTTTTGTTTATCTTTAATATATTTGTTAGATTGAATCTAAGTTTGCATATATTCATGTGTGTCTATATTTGTTGTGGGCACTAGGTGACAATTACCTTGGGAATTAAAGTGGGTGGGTACTGTAAGGGGTGGGGTTTACTATGTTACATATTGTAAAATGTGCAGATGCCTCAACTTGCTGTTGCCATGATCCATTATACTGTACTGTCTGCAAAATTCAATAAAAATATTTGAAAAAAAAAAAAAAAAGAAAACGCAGTAGTAATAATAAAAAAAAAGTTTTTTTTTTTGTGTTATTCCATTTGCACAAAACGTGTTTATGAAGCCAGATACATTATTGCCACATTTAGCACATTTCTGCATTACCGGATGGTAAAGAAATGTTCTGTATTGTGTATGTATTTGCATACTGTTATGTACCTTTGTTAAATTATTTATCTGTCTTTTTCATGTTATAAATAAAATCACATTTAAGTGAATTGTAATAAAGCTATTCCATCCATTTTCTACCGCTCCTCCCTTTTGGAGTCGCGGGGGTCCTGGGGCCTATTATTTTCTATGTATTTGAATTGTGTATAAACATGCAAATACTGTATAGTCATACCTGCTCCAAGCAATGCTTGTCTAGTGGGGGCCTGTCCTTCTCCTGCTTGGAGCACATTTCCCATGTAGACCTCCTTCACATCTTCAGGCTTTATTCCTACATTAATACACATATTATGTATTCAAAACAAAACATACAGTCTGGTGCACTTCTTTGCATCATTGTATTACACCAAAAAGAAACCTTCCAAACTGGCGTGTATAAAATGGCTCCACAGCACACATTTTTGGGCCACAGGTTATTTTTATCTGGCCCTCGGCATATTATAAAAATAAAAACATTTCATAGTTAATGAGATGTAATGTTGTATATTACACTTTTTATACAAATGCACTTCCTGATCGTTGCCTTTAACACAGTGGTTCTTAACCTTGTTGGAGGCACCGAACCCCACCAGTTTCATATGCGCATTCACCGAACCCTTCTTTAAAGAAAAATAAAATGTTTTTTTTTTTCAAATTCAAGAAAAAGTCATATTTTTTTTATTGGTGCACAAAATGAACCGTGCATGAACATCACCTTGTTCAAAGAACAAAACTAACAGTGCATGAACTCGCAACAAATTTTACACCTTACACACATTACCATGAATGGATTAACGTGGACCCCGACTTAAACAAATTGAAAAACTTATTCGGGTGTTACCATTTAGTGGTCAATTGTACGGAATATGTACTGTACTGTGTAAACTGTGTAAACTGTACTGTTTCATATAATGTATTCTCTTCCTTTGCAATCTGATAGTAAAAGTTTCAATCCATCAATCAAAAAACCTGCAAATCAGATGGAAATTTGGAGAGAACATTGTTTGGGGGTATCCATAATACGCTGATAGGGAGAAGTTTTTATTTACACGATAAGTCGGATGTGTCTTTACCTCCGTGGCGGAGGCTCTGCCGAACCCGTGAGGCCGACTCACCGAACCCCTAGGGTTGGATCGAACCCAGGTTAAGAACCACTGCTTTAACACAAACACAGTGAAGTTTTGTTCAGTTAGCTAAGCCTATTGACTTGCTTGGATTGGTGTTAGTATCCATCCATCCATCCATCCATTTTCTACCGCTTGTCCCTTATGGGGTCGCGGGGGGTGCTGGAGCCTATCTCAGCTGCAATCGGGCGGTAGGCCTGGACAAGTCTCCACCTCATCGCAGGGCCAACACAGATAGACAGACAATATTCACACTCACATTCACACACTAGGGCCAATTTAGTGTTGCCAATCAACCTATCCGCAGGTGCATGTCTTTGGAGGTGAGAGGAAGCCGAGGTACCCGGAGGGAACCCACAAAGTCACGGAGATCTTTATGTACAAAATGTGTTAATGTGGCCCCGCATCTTTTAATTTTTCCTTATCTACCCTTGGTGGAAAAAGACAATCTTTTTGTAAAGATATTTATATTTTTAGAATTGTATTTATTGGTAAATTAATTGTCAGCCATTTGCATAAATCACTAAAGCTTTTTACAGAAAAGCTAAGCAGTTTTAGGTGTTGCATTGTGTTCCCTTTGTCATGTCTGTATTATCATGTTTTGTTTTAAGTCATGTTTTGTTTAGTTTCTGTCTTTTTCACTCCCTTGTCTGGTCACCATAGCAACCATTAGTTTTCACCTGTCACGTCACGCACCTGTTTCACGTCTTGAGTCACGCACCTGTTTTCGTTAATCATGTCCGTAGTATTTAAGTTCAGTGTTTTTCAGTTTGTTTGGCTGACGACCTCGCACCCCATACCGCACCACATTTATGCTCCTGCACACTCTCCACACCCTGATGACCCTTGCTACTCTTTTTTTCATGCCGGCTCCATGCCAAGTAAGTTTTTGTTCGTTAAGCCACAGTTAGTGTTTTGTTTAATTGTTCATAGTTTCTGCCAATGTACAAGTTTTGTGTTTAAAGTCTAGTTTTATTCTCCGCCACTGTGCGCGCTTTTTGTTTATTCCTTTTTTGATATATTAAATAAATCATGTACCTCCATTCCCGTCTCGCACGAGCCAACTTTCCGCTGCATCCCGGAAAAGCACACACACCGGACCAAGTCGTGACAGTAGGTCGTCAGAAAACCCGCTTTTCCGCACGTAAGTTGGCCGATTTGGACAATTTGGATGAGGCTTCTTGGGAGGTGCTGCGTGCCATGGAGGCAGAGACGCTGCGCTTTTCCCCCAGGGAGCGCAGGGGGATGATGTGGGGGAATGGAGGCAAGTTGGTGCCGATCGGTACGTCACCTCAGCCACGGAAGCGCCGCCAAAGGCGAGGGACGCCAGGAAAGACTTCCGCGAGCCAGCAGGACACGCCGCTCCCACAAGCCCCGCCCCCTCCGGGCGGAAGCAAGCAGCAGTCTGCCCGGCTTCCCCAAGATGACATCACAGACCAGGATTTTTGTTTCAATACTTTTTCTTTAAATCACCCGCCTCCAGCTAAAAACTCTGCCATGTCTTTGATAAAGCATTATCAAAACATGTTTTTAGAAATCAGGTCTAGTCAGTCACAGCCATCCCAATTTCATGCCCCGCCCCCCAAGACTCATGCCCCGCCCCCCAAGACTCAAGTCCCGCCCCCGTCACAATTTTTTTCTTTTTTACAGCCCACACAACCCCAGGTGGGGGATAAAAAAACAAAACAATTTGGCCAAAATAAAGGGGACATTTCTGCCCTCCCCCACACACCCCTACAGAGAGTTCCAGACCGCAGGGAGCGCGTCTTGTATCCGCCCCTTGAGGGGGGGCTGGGGTCGGGAGCTGTGTTGGTGGGGTGGCTCGGCATCACCATGCCAAGCCACAGCCTCCCTCACGGCCGCCACCACCAGTCTACCGACCTGTCAAGCCACAGCCTCCAGCACGACCGCCCTCACCAGTCTTCCGACCTGCCAAGCCGCAACCCCCAGCTAGGCCACCTCCACCTGCACCAAGGCTAGCACCTGTTGCCGCACCAGCTCCACCATGCCAAGTTCCTCGCCAAGCTCCGCTACCAGCTCCACGACGCCAAGCTCCGGTACCAGCTCCACGACGCCAAGCTCCGGTACCAGCTCCACGACGCCAAGCTCCGGTACCAGCTCCACGACGCCAAGTGCCGCCAGTCTCAGCTCCACGACGCCAAGTGCCGCCAGTCGCAGCTCCACGACGCCAAGTGCCGCCAGTCGCAGCTTCACGACGCCAAGACCAAGACCAAGACCAAGACCAAGACCCGCCATGCCAAGACCAAGACCAAGACCCGCCATGCCAAGACCAAGACCCGCCATGCCAAGACCAAGACCCGCCATGCCAAGACCAAGACACGCCATGCCAAGACCAAGACTCGCCATGCCAAGACCAAGACTCGCCATGCCAAGACCAAGACTCGCCATGCCAAGACCAAGACTCGCCATGCCAAGACCAAGACTCGCCATGCCAAGACCAAGACTCGCCATGCCAAGACCAAGACTCGCCATGCCAAGACCAAGACTCGCCATGCCAAGACCTAGACTCGCCATGCCAAGACCAAGACTCGCCATGCCAAGACCAAGACCCGCCATGCCAAGACCAAGACCAAGACCCACACCAAGACCAAGACCAAGACCCACACCAAGACCAAGACCCGCCATGCCAAGACCCACACCAAGACCAAGACCCACGCCGAGCTTCGCCGCTGGACGCGTCACGCCGAGCTTCGCCGCTGGACGCGTCACGCCGAGCTTCACCGCCTGACTTGCCACGCCGAGCTGCCACGCCTGCCAAGTTGACGACGCGCCTGCCTCCTCGTCGGCTACGGATATGGCCGCTACCTGGTCGCCCGCCACGCCAAGTGCGCCCACCTCCCAGTCGGCCACGAATGTGGCCAATCCCTGGGCGCCCGCCTCGCCTGCTGCAGCGGCGTTCCACTCGCCGCCGCCACTTGACTTTGCCTCGGTGGATTCGGGGCCACTTGGGCTGGCGACCCACCGCCATGTCCCCCTCCCGCCCTCCCATGACTTTTGTTAAGTTTTTTCTTGGACATCTGGTATCTGTCCTTAAGGGAGGGGCTCTGTCATGTCTGTATTATCATGTTTTGTTTTAAGTCATGTTTTGTTTAGTTTCTGTCTTTTTCACTCCCTTGTCTGGTCACCATAGCAACCATTAGTTTTCACCTGTCACGTCACGCACCTGTTTCACGTCTTGAGTCACGCACCTGTTTTCGTTAATCATGTCCGTAGTATTTAAGTTCAGTGTTTTTCAGTTTGTTTTGCTGACGACCTCGCACCCCATACCGCATCACATTTATGCTCTGTCCATTCCTGTATGATCCTGCTTCATGTCCCTTGTCACAGTAAGTTTTGGTTCCATGTTTATAGTCTTTTTGTTTTTTTCATAGTTTATTCTCCGCCACTGTGCGCGCTTTCATTTATTCCTTTTTTGATATATTAAATAAATCATGTACCTCCATTCCCGTCTCGCACGAGCCAACTTTCCGTTGCATCCTGGAAAAGCAAACACCCCGGACCAAGTCGTGACACCCTTACAGTAACTAAAATGAACCAAGCCCTTAAAAGCGATACGTACCAAACCGTGATTATGGCGTACCGTTCACACCCTTACTGCTAAATGATGTATTAATTTGATATAGACATAAAAGTCAGCATAGTGTAAAGTGATGCCTCAATGCAGCAACATAATCCAGGCTGATTAGACTGTCAAAAAATTAATTTTTTAAGTGTCTCAATTATTGCTGTTTTATTTAGTATTTGCTTGTTATTTCAGAACATAAACTAAACTAAACAAACAAATAAAAGGGATCTACTGTAAAATGATGTACCGTACCTGCTTTATCGATCGCTCCTTTTATGGCAATTGAGCCCAGTTTGGTCGCCGGAACAGCTGCCAGGGTGCCCTTGAAGGACCCCATTGGGGTGCGCACTGCGCTGCCAATGACCACTTCCTGAAATCATCATATTCAACGTAACACAGTACATTAAATTATTACAACATGTTGTATGGATCATTACATGCTACATGAGCTCATTACATGTAACATCAACTCACCATATTCCATGGAGCAGTACATGAACACGTTACACTAAATCATTATATGCTACATGAAATCATCATATTCATGTAAAAGTATATGGAATCGTCACATGCTACATGAAATTGCTATATGTTACATAAAATAGTTGATTATATAAGACCATTGCATTTTACGTTCTCGTTCTGTTACATGAAATTGTTACATGTTACATGGAATATGATCATTTCATGCAACAGTACGGGATATCGTCACATTACATTAAATCATCGTATTCTATGTTACATAAGATCATCACATTCTATGTTACATGAAATCATTACATGGAACAGGAAATCATATTAATACAACAGCACATGTAATTGTTACATGCTACATGAAATCATTACATGTCACATGAAATCATTATGATCATGTAACAGGACATGTCACATGACAACGAGGGAGTAGGAGACAGAGGGACGTTTCAAGTTGACGACTCAAAAAATATAAATAAATAATCATACTTTAAAAAAGCAGAGGAATTTTGTGCCGCAGATTACATTTTACCTTGAGTAATGAAGACAACGTCCTGTAGACTCACAATAGTGTGTGTCCTTGGCCATATTTAGACAAATGTGTTTATCGCAAACAGTGCCCAAAACCTTAGTTTTTAGTCATTTACTCTGTAAATCAAAATCATAACTGCGCTCTTCATCTAAGATGTCCAACACAAATTTAGGAACACACATTACATTGAGTTGAGATCATTAGGAACACACAATATGTTGAGTTGAGATCATTAAAGTTTTACTGCACATAACCATTACTAACTGTTCCCAAGAAACACACAAGTCATTGTTTTTTTCAAATGCTGTGTTCTTTATTGTAGGTAGAGAAAATTAATATCTAGGGGTGAGCCAAAGAAAAGGCAAACTAGCTAACTTTTCTCCTTCTAACATATTGCTGGGTATTGTGGCCATACAGCTCAATTTTTGTTTCATCTGACATCACATGGACACAGATAAGACCTTCTGGAGGAAAGTTCTGTGGTCAGATGAAACAAAAATTGAACTGTTTGGCCACAATACCCAGCAATATGTTTGGAGGAGAAAAGGTGAGGCCTTTAATCCCAGGAACACCACTCCTACCATCAAATTTGGTGGTGGTAGTATTATTCTCTGGGCCTGTTTTGCTGCCAATGGAACTGGTGCTTTACAGAGAGTAAATGGGACAATGAAAAAGGAGGATTACCTCCAAATTCTTCAGGACAACCTAAAATCATCAGCTCGGAGGTTGGGTCTTGGGCGCAGTTGGGTGTTCCAACAGGACAATGACCCCAAACACACGTCAAAAGTGTTAAAGGAATGGCTAAATCAGGCTAGAATGAAGGTTTTAGAATGGCCTTCCCAATGTTCTGACTTAAACGTGTAAACAATGCTGAAGAAACAAGTCCGTGTCAAAAAAAACAACAAATTTAGCGGAATTGCACATTTTTGTTCATTGAAAAATGCGGAGGCACACCACCAGCAAAAAACGTTAAAAATGTAAACTCAGTACCGGTAGTTGATATTGACAGTAAAAAGTAATTGTTGCAATTGTTGGACATGAATTCAAACCATAACCAACCATGCATCACTATAGCTCTTGTCTCAAAGTAAGTGTCACGACCTGTCACATCACGCCTTGACTTATTTGGAGTTTGTTGGTGTTTTCCTGTGTGTAATAATGTCTTGCGCTCCTATTTTGGTGGCTTTTCGTGTTTTATTGGCACTTCCCTGTGGCAGTCTCATGTCTTCCTTTGAGCGCTATTCCCCGCACCAACTTTGTTTTAGCAATCAAGGCTATTTCAGTTGTGCGGACGCTATCTTTCTTTGTGTGGAAATTGTTGATTGTCATGTCATGTACGGATGTACTTTGTGGACGCCGTCTCTGCTCCACACGCTGTAAGTCTTTGCTGTCGTCCAGCATTCTGTGTTTGTTTATTTTGTAGCCAGTTCAGTTTTAGTTTCGTTTTCCGTAGCCATCCCTAAGCTTCAATGCCTTTTTTAGGGGCACTCGCTTTTTGTTTATTTTTGCTTTAAGCATTAGATACGACGTTTACAAAGCATTTAGCTACCTGCTGACACCTACTGATATGGAAGAGTATTACACGGTTACTCTGCAGAGCTCTAGACAGCACCGACACTCAATTTGCAGATTATAATTTCTGGTTTGCATAAAATATTTTTAACCCAAATAGGTAAAATTACATAATCTCCCACAGCACACAGGGCTAGAAATGCAAATAAATGTAACATTAAAAGTTAATATACTATATTATAGGGTTTGTCTCTGTGCGGTATAGAAAATGACTAAATCGTGAGTATTCGAGTAAACGTTCTCACACAGTTGCTTTTAGCTGCGGGCATTAGACTGCAGGCGTTTCTCACTCTGTCTTGTCTCTCCTTCTGAGAGAGATAAAACAAGCACACCTTCTTACATACGTCACATACTGTCGCGCGTTCAACGTTCTCGCGGAGCTGTGGCAGGTGGTGCTATCGGAGCGGTGCGAGTGGTAATACGAAAGAGAGAAGGTGCAAATCTGGTAACAAATGGAGGAAGAAGAATTGATTCCCAAGAAAAACAGCACGGGGTTCATCGTCTGGCGGTGGTTTGGCTTCAAGCGGGAAGATGTCGAACACACAACCGTAATATGTAAAGTATGCGGAAAAAGCGTAGCTACAAAAAGTAGCAGCACTACTAATTTGTAGCATCATTTGAAATGTCACTAGAGAATAAAGAGTGCTTGAAACTCTGCATGTCAACATCTCGGCCGGTGCCACACCCAACAAAATGCCCAAGCAACAAGCACTAACCCAATTGAGCCTGGCGTCTTCCATTTCCAGATCAACACCGTATGAAAAAAATAGTCAACAACAGAAGGAGATAACGTCCGCAGTAACCTACCACAAAGCAAAGGGCATACACTATTTGATTTCCTATTATGCACTTTTTGATATATCTTGTGTGACATCATGCACAAAAGTGCACTTTATTAGTTTAAAAATATTGTAGTGGCATTCTGTGCAAAAAGTGCACTTTAATTTAGTGTCGTTTTGATGTCATCTTAGTGACATCACGCACAAAAGTGCACTAATAGCTTGTTTTAAAATGTCTCCGACAATCTTGCACTTTATGTTTTGAAATGACATGAATGTTTGTGCCACTGCTTAATAACTGTTTAATAAATACAGTTTTGACTTAGTTGTGATTTCCCTCTCTGCAAGGCAAGTTTAAAAGTAGCATATATTAATGCAGTATGAAGAAGAATGTTTTAATGTAGACACATAAAATCATCATACTGGTGTGATTATATGCATCAAGTGTTAAGGCTAGAATTGCAATGCATGTTCACAGAGACACCACAAGTCCTGCACTTACATTGAGAGAAGGACGAGAGGTGTAAGTTCTTGGCAGGTACTTCTGGATCTGAGAAAGGGAGGTAGAGGTGATGCATGATAAATAATACATGATGACACTTTCATATGCACGTAAACTAGCTACAATAAATGCATTTGGAAAAGCTAACGTTATCTAAATTGAAGTGGGCAGAAAAGTTGACGTGGCCGTAGCGAAAACATTTGTATCAAGTCATGACAAATTACGGCATGGCTGCAAGTCGTGACTCTCGTCTCTTATAAATATGTGACATTAGTGTAAGCTTAGCACAAGTCAAGGGCGCTGTTGCTAAGTTAGCTAGCTAACCACCATTGTTGACATCAAGTTAATGCTACATAGCAGCAAAACAAACCACATAAGCTAGACAAATGAACACTCCGATACTTACCAGGCGCTTGCATGTTTGTACGCGGCTGGTTAAAAGTCTACTGGGTGACATTTTGAACCTGCCGAGAGGAGTGAAGTCACGTTTAAAGATACTTCACCTTCAAGCTAGGAGGTCAATACCGACATACACATGAACGATACGAAGGGTGATATCAATACTGCTGCGATAGCGAGCGGGATGGGATCGACATTTTCTGGTTGGCTTTGAAGTGTTTTGACCACAAAATATGTGCGCTTTTGTTGTGTTAATACCGTTACATTGTTGATATTGCTTTCAAAGTCAGGGAGTAGGTCGTTGGACACAGCCGTGAGGAGCTTTAAAGCATTTGAATGAGAGCCAAGTGTAGTTTTTGCTTTATATACAGAATGTATATAAAATAAATGTTTTGATGTAGTTAAATTTTTCTTAAGTACTGTATTTAAAAATTGTTCACAGATATGTATGTTGATAAACCCATTTAACCAGATTCTATTCTTATGTATGTATCTTCAAAAACAATAAGGGCACAAAAGTCCATCAGTTTTTGAGTGGCATAAAAAAAATGGTGTATTCTTTTTAATTACTTTATTGCAGAAAAACCTACATTTTCAGTCCTAAACAAATATATAAAACATTTACTGTTTGTTTTTTTGTTTTTATTTTATTTTGATCAGTTAATGTCACAGCATACTAATTAGAACGTGTGACATCATTTGACCAAAAGGCCTTTGAAGGGTCAAAAACAATTATAAACATTACATGTTTGGTATTTTTGTTTAGGGCTGATGTTGCTTTGAGATAAAAAAAAGTTTTTTATGCCCTTTGAAAAATAAAGGATTTTTATATCATGTTTGGCTCTGGGGCATTGTTGAATAACTGCCAGCGTATCAAACCTCTTTGAACGAATTGACCATTGAAATGTTTTCCTAAATTTTTTTTTTTTTAAACACATGTATAATGGAGTTACACAGCAAAAATTATGGCCAAAATACAGCAGAGGATTTAAGTAAGAACATAGTTAAATAAAAATGTTATCATTTCAGAATTAAATATATATATTAAAAATACAATGCAATGGTCTAAAATATATTCCCTGTGTTTAATTCTAATGTAAAATTATGATCAATCCACCTAAAGCCACAAAATCATTCAATTATTTTGAAACATTTTAAGTAGTAAGTATCAATTTTGGCAATGACAGCCCTGTAGTTACTTGATATAGAATCAGTATTGAATTGGTATTCCTAAAACTCCCACAGCACGCTTGCCTATAAAGGATCTTGACCAGTATTTTTGCAGCACATCCTTTAAAAATGCAAAGCGCTCCTGACATATACAGGATCTTTGACTAGCGCAAAGCCGTAAACATTTCTGTTTTAATTTGATTTAGAAACTGGATGGATGGATGGACTTATGATTTATGACTATAGTAGCTGTGACGACGTGGTCGCATAGTGATGCGGGTGTGGTTCTCCCAAGGATGCAGACGGCTTCGGACACAGCTTGCAGGTAGGAAAAATGATTTATTTTAAATATAAATAATATGATGAACAAACAAAAGGGCTAGCATGGGAGCTAGCAAACCAAAAGAGCCTAGCGTGAGAACTAGTAGCTAAGAAACAGTAAATAATCGTCGTCATCAGTTGTGTGAGAACAAACTACGAAGCCAGACAGAGTGAGGCCAGAGCAAAGACTAAATAGCCCTCTGATTAGCGCCCGGGCAACAGGTGCGCGTCCCGAACACTAACAAGAGGCAGGTGCGCACAATCTGCCGTCATGGCAACAGAAACAAACTAAACTCAAGGTGCTGAAAACACGTGACACAAACATAAACAAACTCTGATCCGGGCAGCGGATCGTAACAGTAGCAACATGATAATTGGGCCCAATTTGGACATTTTAACCCAGGGGTGTACTCATTTTTGTTGCCAGAGGTTTAGACGAGACTTTGTGTTGAGGTATGTTGACGGGGACGGAAAAACAAGTACAGTTAAACAAGTACAGTTAAACAAGCTGTACACTGACTACTCTACATTGTATTCAAATTCAATTTCTTCAGTGTTGTCCCATGTAAATATATCACAAGATATTTGCAAAAATATAAGGGGTGCACTTAATTTTGAGGCACTGTATAACTGACAAAACAATGGTCTAATATGGGGGTCCCCAAACTACGGCCCGCGGGAAGTCCCAAGTTAAAAAAATATAATAATAATTTAAAAAAATATATATATACAGCCCGGCCCCCGGCCAAATTTTTTTTAACCCAATGCGGCCCCCGGATCCAGCTATTATTATTATTATTTTAAATCTGTCCTTTCTAATCCATTTTCTACCGCTTGTTACTCTTGGTGTCTTCTAGCCGATCAGGCAAATCATATTGTCTAAAAATGCATTTTGCCATCGATAACGTGACATCATCGTGCAATGTGTGTGTGTGTGTGTGTGTATATATATATATATATATATATATATCCCTGCCCCCGGCCAATTTTTTTTAACCCAATGCGGCCCCCCCGAGTCAAAAAGTTTGGGGACCCCTGGTCTAATATCTAATAATATATGTAATCCGTAATGATTCTTTTTTTTATTTTTATTTAATGCCGAAACAGCATCCGTAATCACACTGTAGCGTCGCAGCACTAGGCTAGCCAGTAACCACAACAACAAAGGAACTTCTTCACCATGCACCAATGACAGGCGTTTAAGCTCACATTCAGGAACACCCTGAATTATAAGCATCAAATATAACAACTGAAGTAAGTAGTTTTTTGCACATTTTCTATGTTTTGTTTTGCTGCAGTAATTATGACAATGTGTTGTAGATTTAATTCTTATTTTTGAATGTATTACTTGGTTATCGTTTAATGTATATAAGTATTATATTTATCAGTCTATCCATTTTCTACCGCTTGTCCCTTTCAGGATCGCAAGGAGGCTGGAGCCTATCCCAGCTGCACTAGGCAGAAGGCGGGGTACACCCTGGACAAGTTACCACCTCATCGCAGGGCCAACACAGATAGGCAGACAACATTCACAGTCACATTCACACATTTGGTGTTGCTAATCAGCCTATCCCCAGGTGCATGTATTTGGAGGTGGGAGGAAGCGGGGAGAAAATGCAAACTCCACACACGCCAGGACCTTCTCGCTGTGAACCACCACCGTACGGCCTTATTATATGTATATTAACATTATATATTATTATTAATAATACTATTCTGTTCAACCTGAACGTCACAAAATTCCATAAAAATGACAAGACTTTGGTGTTTGTTTTTTCTACAAAAAAATGTTTTCGTAACATTCAGTTTTTGACAAAAATTTCTACCAAAATTTTGACCCGGTTTTCATATACAATTACTGTTATCATACAGTCAAATATTGTGCATAACAAACTAATCCAATTGCCTGCGTATCATTCAACGGAATTGAGTGCCTTGGTCTCTGCTTTTTTTCCAGTGCAACTACAAAATAAGCCACCATTCGGCTAAGAAAAGTTTCGAGTGGTATCAGTTAGAAGGTGAGAAACAATATTGAATTCAAGAAAGTGCTTGTAGCAAAAGTACGAAAGTCTTTGATGTTAAAAAAAAAAATTTAATTTCATCTGTCATTTGCATTGTTTTCTGAATGTAAAGCTATATTTATTCTAAAATGTGTTTTGTTGTGTATATTCATAGGTGTCTGGAATGGATTAATTGGATTTGCATTATTTCTTATGGGGAAAATTTGCAACACAATTTGCTCTTCGACTGAATTTTTTTTTTTTTTTTCAATATGTTAGTCTTCAAAACAGTGTAGAAATCGCAGACTTAAACAAATTAAAACGTAGCCAAAGAAGACAAAGTTGTTGCAAGATTGATCTTTTACTTCAACATTTCTTCATAGACTGAATATGAATGCATACAAAATATTAAGTCTCTGTACATATTCATTATACAAGTATTCTATGCCCTGTATACAGTAGTTGTTACATGTACTTTCATGCAGTTTAACATGTAGGATGGTCAAGTGCGACAATAAAGTATAGTTTTAGCAAAGGATTACCATTTATAAGAGTTATAGCTCTAATTGACCTCATAGGAATGTTTTTGGAGTACTTTCTTAAAGGAACATGACTACTTTGTTTGCTTCATGGACACAAACAGTTTGTGGGGGTCAACATTTCTTCTGGTTGGTGACAAGGTATTCAAGTTCGTTAAATAAAATATTTTTTTGAAAATGTTCCTGTTAAAACAGCATAAACATGATCAAGCGTTCTTGTCTATGTAGAGTTGATGTTGTATTGATTGTTACATACTGTATATTGTGTTGGGCCAACATTAAAACAAGTGTTTTATACATTTTGGTGTTACCCCGTATATGTGATGTACAATAACGCCAAGAAAAAACATTACCTTGCGGTGGGTCAATGTGTTCACAGCATGCGTGATGCGTACATTGGCCGTGTGTTAAAAGAGCAAAGAAAGCATTTTCTACCACCCACAAAATATACTATGGATGGAAATTCAAAATTAATCCTTTCAAAAAGGAGCAATTGTATTCTCAACTTTTGTTACATTTATAACACTGTTGTAACACTGTTACACTGGGTTGTAACACTGAATATGTAAATACTATATAACATCATGTAAATGTAAACAATTATTATTCATGGTTTAACCAGATAATGATTTAAGACGCTTATTAAAGAGCTTGTTTGATTGCAGTCATTCAATCTTTGCGAGAAAAGAAGATTGTAGCTCAGTGCTTGCTAATAAGAGGACATTTAAGTTCAAATGTTTTCTTAGTTGTTTTTTTTATGTTTTTGATTGACACAACGCTGCGTTTAAACGCATTCTCTTATCAACAATAACGAACTGAAGAATGAAGGGAACGTGTGCAAACTGACAGCATATGCATGAACTTTACTGTATATATTGTGTTCATATCAAGCTGCCACATATTCATTCATTTGGATAAAATTCATTGGTTTAGATGAGAATTTCCATCATTTCTTTGTCCACTTCCTGTTGGGGGGGCGTGGTTGGGAGGTGTTGCTGTGAGTGGGACGGGGCAGGGACCCTTCGCTCCAGAGTGCTGCAGTGAAATACTGGACCGTCTGAGAATGACAAAAAAACAGTATAAATAGTATCTACAAATATGAAGCATCCATGGAATACTGTTGATATTATAAGGTGCGCACAGTGATGGGCAAGCTACCGGTACTTGGAAAATGTAGTGAGATAAGCTACAAGTTATTCTTGATTAAATGTAGCTAAGTTACAGGGGAAGCTATCCCCAGAGAATTGTAGCAAGCAACACTACAAGCTACACGGCAAAATTAGTTTGCTACATTAAAGCTACATTTAACATTTTTATTTTTATTTATGGGCCCACATGTATAATGTCAATGTTATTGTAACTGAGAGTGTACAAATGGACCAATAAGGGTCCCTTAATATTAACAATCTGTCATTTAGCAGGGGACACCCTACAACTACCAATGACTTGTGTGTTAGTTGGGAACAGTTAGTAATGGTTATGTGCAGTAAAACTTTTCATGAACTCTACTCACCTTAATGTGTGTTCCTAAATTTGTGTTGGACGTCTTAGATGAAGAGAGCAGTTGTGATTTTGATTTACAGAGTAAACAACTAAAAACTAATGTTTGGGGCATTGTTTTCTCCAAACACATACATTTGTCTGAATATGGCCAAGGATATGCACTATTTTGGCTTTCCTGGACAACATCTTATCTTCATTACTAAAGGAAAAATTTAATCTGCGGGAAAGAATTCCTCTGCCATTTTCAATTACGTTTTATTTTCTCTTTTGAGTGGTGAGCTTTAAGCCTCCCTCTGTCTCCGACTCCCTCGTCGTCATGTGACATGAGTGTGTGTTTGTTATGATTTAGCTTTCTGGTTTTGATGGCCCTTATCCTGCCTCTGATTGGCCAGTCTGCAATGTTTCGCCCTATCCTTAGCCAATTGTGACTCATCATACGTACACCAACCAATCATGGATTTTCTCCGTTTGTATTGATTTTCTCATTTATCCAGGTTTGATTGATTGATTGAGACTTTTATTAGTAGATTGCACAGTACAGTACATATGCCGTACAATTGACCACGAAATGGTAACACCCGAATACGTTTTTCAACTTGTTTAAGTCGGGGTCCACGTTAATCAATTCATGGTATAAATATATACTATCAGCATAATACAGTCATCACACAAGTTAATCATCATCAGACTATATACATTAAATTATTTACAATCCGGGGGGTGGGATGTGGAGAGGGTTGGGGCGAGGGGGTTAGGTTTGGTTGATATCAGCACTTCAGTCATCAACAATTGTATCATCTTAGAAATGGACATTGTAACAGTGTAGGTCTGACTTCATAGGATATGTACAGCAAGCAGTGAACATAGTGAGCTCAGAAAGCATAAGAACAGTATATACATTTGATTATTTACAATCCGGGGAGGTGGGATGTGGTGGGGGAGGGTGATAGTCTAGGGTTGTAGTTGCCTGGAGGTGTTCTTTTAGTGTGGTTTTGAAGGAGGGTAGAGATGCACTTTCTTTTACACCTGTTGGGAGTGCATTCCATATTGATGTGGCATAGAAGGAGAATGAGTTAAGACCTTCGTTAGATCGGAATCTGGGTTTAACGTGGTTTGTGGAGCTCCATCTGGTGTTGTGGTTATGACGGTAAATTACGTTATGGAAGTAGTTTGACAAGTACTTCGGTATCAGGGAGGTGTAGCGAATTTTATAGACTAGGCTCAGTGCAAGTTGTTTTACTCTGTCCTTCACCCTGAGCCAGCCGACTTTGGAGAAGTGGGTAGGAGTGAGGTGTGATCTGGGGTGGAGGTCTAGAAGTAACCTGACTAGCTTGTTCTGGGATGTTTCTGTAGAGAAATCTTGTTCGTTGGTTGACTTTTTTGATTACCTTGGTTGCCATTTTATCACAGGAAAGATTAGCCTCTAGAATGCAACCTAGGTAGGTGACCTCATCTTTCCTGGTGATAACAATGTCACCCACTTTAATAGTGAAGTCACTGACTTTCTTAAGGTTGATTTGGGACCCAAATAGGATGGATTCCGTTTTACCTAAGTGTATGGATAGCTTATTGTCAGCGAGCCAGGTGCAAATACTACAGAGTTCGGCACTGAGGATTTTTTCCACCTGTGACTTGTCCTTGCCGGATACCAGCAGGGCCGAGTCATCCGCAAACAGGAACAATTCACAGTCACATGCTGATGACATGTCGTTTACGTATATTAGGAACAGTAAAGGTATTTTCTCCATATTTTTGGGGGGCTGAGTTGCTGTCTATTTTCTTTGTAGCTTTGATGTAAGCTACCTAGCTACATGGGTGTAAAAGTAGCTAAGCTATCGGAAAAGCTACCGGTACTCGTTAAAAAAGTAGCTAAAATACCGCCAAGCTACTAAAATGTAGTTAATCTACGTAGCTTAGCTACATGTAGCTTGTCCCCTAGAGGGGGGGTTACCCACATATGCGGTCTTCTCCAAGGTTTCTCATAGTCATTCACATCGACGTCCCACTGGGGTGAGTTTTTCCTTGCCCTTATGTGGGCTCTGTACCGAGGATGTCGTTGTGGCTTGTGCAGCCCTTTGAGACACTTGTGATTTAGGGCTATATAAATAAACATTGATTGATTGATTGATTGTTACTGCCCATCACTGGGTGTGCATGTATGAACAAAAAAGCAAGAGCAGTATCCACACCCCTTGTTAAAGTTCCAATGTCTGTAGAAGGAATATATCATCAACTACTTATTGATATGCTGTGCTACTATACAAAACACTTACGTATTGATTTTTATGCCATGCCTTTGCCCGCTAACTATTATACTTTTTAGCAGGGGTGTCCAAAGTACGACCTCAACTTTAGAGTGTTTTGAGATAAGAGCAGTCTCTCGACTAATTGTTATGTTTTAGGTTGCAAGACAAAAATTGATGTACAAGAACCCCCGCCATTAGTTGGCATAGCAAATATCACAGTGTGATCCCCATGTGATCCGCCCAAAACATCTGGTTTTACCCGTTAGCATTAGCTCATAGCTAGAGATAGACAAAGCTTTGTTTTTCCAAGCATGGGAAGGAAAAATGTTAGTGGGAAGAAACCGTGGATGATATTTATTGAATTAAAGAAATAAATCATCAAAAACATGCCCGAGTGTATAGCTAGCTAACTTGGTGAAGCAGTTACAGGGTAGCACTGCTAGCACCATACTAAAACAGAATAAGTCTTAACAGCAACCAAGGACATTAAAATTATTATTTGTGAAAATATGGAGAAGCTGCTGATGGTGTGTTTGACGGAGAAGCAGTTTGAAGGATATAGCCAAGAATTCAACTCTCCAAGGTACGTAAATACTGTACATTATTATTACATTACTTCATAAAACTACTGTAGTTTCTTTTTTTACGACATATTGTATTGTTTTTCATACAATATTTCTTATCTGAAAGTTGTTGTATTTTTAAAATGTGGCTGTTTTTGAGGGACCAAACACAGATTAAATTTATTTTAATCAATTTCAATGCGCGACGTTGAGTGTTTTGAGTTTAAAGCTCTGTTACAGAACCAATTAAGCTTGTAAGTTTAGGTACTACTGGATTTAAATAGTATGTTAAACTTCAATAACAAAAAACACCATAAAAATAAGAAGGCATTTGGGTTTTTTTCCACAACAATGTCGTGTTTTCCGTTTTTTAAAGACAATCTGCACTTTTTTTGGAAAACCACATTTGTTTTAATTTTTTTATGCATTCTTCTTGGTAAATAAACGCTATCAAAAGTCAGCTAACAATAGAAGTAGTGGGATTTGCTCTCATCTGCCTATAAAACGCTCTAAAAAACCTCCAATACTGTTTTATACTGTATACACGCTGTAAGTATAAATGTAATTTAGTAACAGGTTAATTTCATAACAACATGTGTTTTTACCTTATGTTTGTGGTCTTTTTGTATCTGTACTGCAACCACGTAATTTCCCCTTTGTGGGATAAATAAAAGTCCAAATGAATCCAGTCCTAACATTTATGTGTTTTGGTCATTTTAAGAATACGGCGGCGTATTTTAAGCATTGAGTTCAAGCGCCCTCACTAGCAGGTTTTCACCCAGGATGTCTGTACATTGCTGCATTCATCTTTCCCTCTATTCGGACTAGTCACCCAGTTCCTGCCGCTGAAAAACATCCCCACAGCATGATGCTGCCACCACCATGCTTCACTGTAAGGATGGTATTGGCCTGGTGATTAGCGATGCCTAAGTTATGTATGTTGTCTTCTCCCTGCCTTCTCTATTGGTTTTTTCAGTTTCATCCACAGTCTTTTGTCCCCAACGAGGCACACCTGCTGCTAATCATCTCCGGGTAGTATTTAAGCGCGTCTCCACCAGCTGGTCCCCGCCGGTTATTCTTCCTGAACTCTACTCTGACATGTGTTACCTTGACTCAGCTTCCCTGGTATGTTGCCTTCACATATTTCTGTTATATTGACCTTGTTGTGTTTTTGTTTTTCTAGCCACCTTGTTTTAGAGGACTAGTTTTTTGCCACGCTGTGTGCGTTCCTGACCTTGGTTCCGCCAACCTCTGAAAGAGACTCCTTTTGTTAGATTTTCCATGGTGTGCACTTTTTGCCCCATCATCCTTAGTTACCATTTTTGGACTTATTAAATATTTTCATTTGTTATCGCTTCCCTTGCCTCCATTCTCCGCATCCCGGGGTCCCCCCTTGAACTCTATCCTAACATAATAACCGGCCATTTCAAAATGGACCTCGCAGAGACGGACCCAGTAAAGCGGGAACTGCAACAACAGGCTATTCGCCTGGGGAAACAAGAGGAACAATTTGGCTTACTTGGTGCGTGCGTCAACGCCATGACGGAACGCCAAGATGCCCGCCTTGACACATTGGAGCGACAGCTAAGTAGCGTACTCACCGCTCTGCACGCCATGTCTCCTCCCACGGCCGTTCCAGCAACCCCGCAGTTACCGCCACGTCCTGAAGATACTCCTTTCCCTAGAGACACTCCTCCTGCCGCCTGTCCACCACTCTCGAAGCCTGAGCGTTTCTCCGGCGAGTCAGGTGATGTACAAACTTTTCTCACCCAATGTGAGATCTATTTCGAACTTTTGCCCGCGTCCTTTCCGTCAGAAAGAGCGCGCGTGGCGTTTATCTTGACCCACATGAGTGGCCGAGCGTCTGCTTGGGCCACCGCAGAGTGGGTGCGTCAGTCACCCGTGTGCGCCTCATACGCCGCCTTCTCCAAGGCTTTAAAGAGCATTTTCCAACGCGGGAGGCCAGGGCGTGAGGCGGCGCGATCGTTGTTGCGTCTGCAACAAGGGCAGCGCAGCGTCACGGACTTCGCCATTGAATTTCGTAGACTGGCGGCGGAAAGTGAATGGCCCACTTCCGCATTGGTGGACGTTTTCTCCCTAGGCCTTGCAGATAAGGTCCGGAGACTTATGATTCCGCTCAAAACTCCCGATAGCCTCGACGAGCTGGTCGCTACGGCAGTGGAGGTGGAGACTCGCCTCGTTGACTGGGAGACAGATAGACTCCGACAGCAAGGATGGCGCTCATCTGCATATAATGGGAGTGGCCATGGAAGGCATCAAATTACTGCCGCACCGATACCCATTATCGATGCAGTATCGATATCACGAGAGGACGAACCAATGCAATTAGGAGGATCTCGCCTGACTCAAGCGGAGAGGGATCGTCGCTTTCGCCTCCATCTTTGTCTGTATTGTGGAGAGGCCGATCATCGCCTGAACCGCTGCCCTCATCGTCCAGCTCGCCATCGTTCTCAAGCATCAACTCCTCACACCCGAGCTCCACCCACTCGCCACACCCAAGCAACACATGCGCCAGCGACCGCTCCTGCTCCTCTACCGCCCTCTACAGGTCAGACTCTATCACGACTTCAACTCACTGGCATACTCACCTGGGATAAGGATAAGCATTTTGACATTTGTGCTCTTATTGACTCTGGTTCTGATGACAATTTTATTGATGAAGCACTTGTTAAGCGTTTGGCCATTCCCATTTCCAAGTTACACAGACCTAGGGTGGTCCGATCCCTCGACGGGGGCCACCTAGCGAGCGTTACTCATCAGACTGAACCATTAACGCTAAAATTATCTGGTAACCATTTTGAGTCTATTTGTTTTCTCGTCATTCCCTCTCGCTCGGCTCCTGTTGTGCTTGGTCTTACCTGGCTAGCTCTGCATAATCCCCATATTGACTGGGTCAAGACAAAGATCATTAATTGGGGAAATTTTTGTCACACACATTGTCTCCAATCCGCATGCCCTCGCATCGGACCCGCACGTGTCGTTACCCCAGAGATCATAGATTTGTCGGTTGTCCCCACAAATTACCATGATCTTAAGGAGGTCTTCAGTAAGGACCGCGCATTGTCACTACCACCACACCGTCCCTATGACTGCTCTATTAATCTACTCCCGGGTGCTACACTTCCTTCGTCCCGTCTTTATAATATTTCTAAACAAGAACGAGAGTCACTAGAGGACTATATCACCACGTCACTCGCTTCAGGTCTCATCCGCCCCTCCAACTCTCCTCTAGCCGCCGGTTTTTTTTTTGTGCAAAAGAAAGATAAGACACTCCGCCCTTGTATTGATTATCGGACCCTAAATGTTATTACGATTAAAAATAAGTACCCCCTTCCGCTTCTCAACTCTGCTTTTAATCCCTTACACAACGCCAGATATTTTACCAAATTAGACCTCCGCAATGCTTATCACCTGGTCAGAATAAAGCAAGGGGACGAATGGAAGACCGCCTTTAACACACCACTAGGTCATTTTGAATATCTGGTCATGCCTTTTGGCCTCACCAATGCGCCGGGTGTTTTTCAAAACCTCATTAATGATGTTCTTCGCAACATGCTCGATCGATTTGTGGTCGTTTACTTGGACGATATCCTCATTTTTTCTCCTAACTCCGAACTTCACGTCCAGCATGTTCGCTTAGTTCTTCAACGTCTTCTAGAGAATAGACTTTTTGTCAAGGCTGAGAAATGCGTGTTTCACACTGAATCCGTTCCGTTCTTGGGGTTTATTGTAGAGAAGGGTCAACTCCGAGCAGATCCCGCTAAGATCAAGTCTGTGGTCGATTGGCCCACACCCACCACTAGAAAGCACCTCCAAAGATTTTTAGGTTTTGCTAATTTTTACCGCCGTTTTATCCGCAATTTTAGTCAGGTAGCTGAACCTCTTACTAAGCTTACATCTACCAAGATCCCCTTTTTGTGGACCTCTGAGACACAGAGGTCCTTTGAGAAACTTAAGTTGTTATTTACTTCAGCACCTGTTCTTATCCACCCTAACGTGTCCACTCAATTTTTTGTCGAGGTTGATGCTTCCGACTCCGGCGTGGGAGCTGTTCTTTCCCAGCGCTCTACCTCCGACCAGAGGCTGCACCCCTGTGCCTTCTTCTCACGTCGCCTGACTCCTGCTGAACGCAACTACGACATAGGTAACAGAGAACTACTCGCTGTTGTCTTAGCACTGCAGGAATGGAGGCACTGGCTGGAGAGCTCAGAGACTCCGTTTGTTGTGTTCACGGACCACAAGAATCTGGCATACATCCGCACTGCTCAACGGCTAAACCCAAGGCAAGCCAGATGGACATTATTCTTCACCAGGTTCAATTTTACTATAACCTTCCGACCCGGCTCTCAGAACGGTAAGCCTGACGCCTTATCCAGAATGTACGCCTGCCCCGAGGAGGAGGCCAAGACCGAGACCATCATCCCTCCATCACAAGTGCTGGGAGCTATACAGTGGGACATCGAGAGTCGCGTGACAGAGACACTCAAGAAGGTTCCTTCTCCTCAGAACTGTCCTCAGGGTCGTTTATTTGTCATTCCAGAACTCCGTCCGGAGGTCTTGAACTGGGCCCACAACTCCAAGATCGCCTGCCACCCAGGCATTACTCGTACGACTTACCTCCTAGCCCAACGCTTCTGGTGGCCTACTCTCAGAACTGACGTGACGGAGTACGTAGCTGCCTGTTCCACCTGTGCCCGCAATAAGGCTTCTCATCGGGCACCAGCTGGCCTTCTACGGCCACTTCCCATACCCTCCCGCCCGTGGTCCCACGTGGCGTTGGACTTCACCACAGGACTTCCCCCATCTAATGGTAACACCGTAATATTGACAGTGGTGGACCGCTTTTCCAAGATGGCACATTTCATTCCCCTTCCCAAGTTGCCCTCGGCACTCGAGACTGCAGAATTACTTACACGCCACGTTTTCCGGCTGCATGGTATCCCGGTGGATGTAGTCTCGGACAGGGGACCACAATTTTCTTCGGCAGTTTGGAAGGCTTTCTGCAATTCGTTGGGAGCATCACCGAGCCTCTCTTCTGGATACCACCCACAGACTAACGGTCAGACGGAGCGCACCAATCAGGATCTGGAGGCTGCCATCCGCTGCGTTTGCCACCAGCAGCCGGCCTCCTGGGCGCTCAGTCTATCTTGGATTGAGTACGCCCACAATACTCTCATCAGCTCGGCTACAGGTATGTCTCCTTTCCACTCTGCCTACGGGTACCAACCTCCTGCCTTTCCTTCCCTGGAATCTGAGGTCGCCGTTCCATCGGTTGCTGTCCACCTACGCCGTGCACGTCTAGCCTGGCAGAACACACGGTCCGTACTGGCACGCACCTCGGAGCGCAACCAGCGTCTTGCCAACCGCCACCGCAGCACAGCTCCGGATTACAAGCCTGGTCAGAAGGTATGGCTGTCATCTCGTGACTTACCTCTCCAAGTTTCCTCCAAGAAACTGCAGCCACGTTTTATTGGACCTTACACCATCGAGCGAGTTATCAACCCTTCAGCGGTTCGCCTACATCTTCCGGACTCTCTCAAGATCCATCCGTCCTTCCACGTCTCCCTACTCAAGCCTGTGTCCTCCAGTCCCTTGAGTCCTCCAGAGGTGCCTCCTCCTCCTCCCAGGCTGATCGATGGACACCAGGCGTTCACGGTCAAGGCCATTCTTGACGTGAGAAGAAGGGGCAGGGGTTTCCAGTATCTGGTCGACTGGGAAGGTTACAGCCCCGAGGACCGATCTTGGGTTCCGCGATCGCTTATCCTTGACCCTTCTCTCCTTACTGTTTTTTATGAACGTTTCCCCGAGAAGCCAGGTAAGCCGCCAGGTGGCGTCCTTTAAGGGGGGAGTACTGTTATGTATGTTGTCTTCTCCCTGCCTTCTCTATTGGTTTTGTCAGTTTCATCCACAGTCTTTTGTCCCCAACGAGGCACACCTGCTGCTAATCATCTCCGGGTAGTATTTAAGCGCGTCTCCACCAGCTGGTCCCCGCCGGTTATTCTTCCTGAACTCTACTCTGACATGTGTTACCTTGACTCAGCTTCCCTGGTATGTTGCCTTCACATATTTCTGTTATATTGACCTTGTTGTGTTTTTGTTTTTCTAGCCACCTTGTTTTAGAGGACTAGTTTTTTGCCACGCTGTGTGCGTTCCTGACCTTGGTTCCGCCAACCTCTGAAAGAGACTCCTTTTGTTAGATTTTCCATGGTGTGCACTTTTTGCCCCATCATCCTTAGTTACCATTTTTGGACTTATTAAATATTTTCATTTGTTATCGCTTCCCTTGCCTCCATTCTCCGCATCCCGGGGTCCACCCTTGAACTCTATCCTAACAGCCTAGTTTCTTCTAAACATGATGCCTGGCATTCACGCCAAACAGTTCAATCTTTGCCTCATCAGACTAGAGTTTTGTTTCTCATGGTCGGAGAAATTCTTTCAGGTGCATTTTGGCAAACATTTACAAAGGAATGGTTTACGTCTGGCCACTCTACCATACAGGACTGATTGGTGAATCGCTGCAGAGATGGTGTAGTTCTGACAGAGCGACCAGTGGGTTTTTGGTCACCTCCCTGACAAGGGCCCTTCTTCCCCAATCGCTCAGTTTAGGCAGTCGGCCAGCCCTAGAATGAGTACTAGTGGTTCCAAACTTCTTCCATTTACGGATGATGGAATTGGGACCTTCAAGGCAGCAGATTTTTTCTGTACCCTTCCCCAGATTTGTGCCTTAAAACCATCCTGTCTCTGAGGTCTACAGACAGTTCCTACGATTTCATACTTGGTTTGTGCTTTTCCAAATCATGTCCAACCAAATGAATTTACCACAGGGGGACTCCAATTAAGCTGTAGGAACATCTCAAGGATGATGAATTGAAACAAGATGCACCTGAGCTCACTTTGGAGCTTCATGGCAAAGGCTGTGAATACTTATGTACATTTAATTTCTTAGTGTTTACTTTAAAAAAAATTTGCAAACATTTCTAAAAAAAATAGTTTCACATTGTTGTAATTGTAATGTAATTTTGACAACAACAATATATTTATTCCATTTTGGAATAAGGCTATAACATAGCAAAATGTAGAAAAAGTGAAGCGCTGTAACTACTTTCCGAGTGAATTACAAGTTAGTTACTGTCCAGGGATCATGGTGCTGCTAAAATAATTTCCTTAGCCTTAACGCTTATGATAACAATATCTCTAATATTTGGTTAATATTCAGGTTACAACATGTAAATGGAGTATTAGTAAAGATTTTTAGATGTTTTTCAGATGGCTTTATGAGCGCTATAGATGACTTACATTAGCTCCATTGTTAGCCACCTCGTACTTGTCGTGTATTACAAATTAGAATGCATATGTGTTCTTGTCTTACATAGGGAAAGTGAAAGATAAGCAATAATTAAAAAAAAAAAAGTGGAGTTCCCTTTTAGGCACTGGCACCGATATGGTTGTTGCATCATTTAAATTGTAATTAATATCTGTATTTAATAATAACACAAAGCTGACACGTGGGCATTTTTTTTCTTTGAAAAAAAGTCTCTATAATTTGCTGGTTTTGAAAGTAAAATCAAAATCTAAATGCCCCCCACATTCTTCAATTTTTCAGTCTGCGGCCCTTAGTGCAAATATTTTAGACACTGCTATTTAGTGGATAAGATGAAAGCAATGTGCGATATTTCAATTTCTATTTAAATTTTCAATTTGAATGTTGTTTATTAACAACCAGCTTTTTGTAGTTTTTTTTTAATTAATAAAAATAATAATTAAAGCTGCTCACACAAAAGTTTAATGTTTTACAATTTACTGAACTGTGATAATTAAAAAGTAATAAGCACATAATTTACCAAAACCAGTATACTATTCAGTCGCTCAGGAATTTGTGATGGCGCAATCGCACCGATTCACGCAAATTCAACTAATCCCCACAGATTATGCACAGCCTCGCAATTTTGTCTAATGCTTTCAATTTCCCTATACTTTCAGCGGATCAGCAGCCTTTTCACCAATCAATTTTTTTGGAGAGTCACTCAAATGTGCAGGTCAACTGTCTAACTTACGTTTGTTTCTTGTGTAGACGAAGCAGGAACAACAACGTGTAACAATATAACAATGCTTTATTGCTCAAACGGCACAATTATCAATCACCCGCGTCCGCTCAGAGCTACTACCGGTTCCTGTCTACAGTGCTCAGCCTTCCGGGTAATGTACAATATAAATATTTACATCCTAGTTTACATATATTTATACATTTATTTAACATTAACTTCTTCAGGGTAAGACAGTTAAGAACATGTTTTCATTTGCAATGCTGACCGAGCAAAGAAGAAGCATTCAGAGTACCGTAGTTGAAGTGTGATGATAATCTCTCACCTTCTCTCATTTACCGGCAAAAATGTGCGCTATAGATCGCTCTTAAATGCTCTTAAGGTGTGGGGGTAAATGTGTTGGAACATAAAGGAATGTTTAAGATGGACAAACACTTTTCAAGCGTAAAACCTATGTCTGCAACTTATAGACAACAGAGCAGAGAGTGAATAATAAGGAAGCCTTCGGTAGTGTTTCTTTCTGTAATTAAAATTAATTATCTATCCATCCATCCATTTACTACCGCTTGTACCTTTCGAGGTTGCAGGGGTGCTGGAGCCTATCCGAGCTGCACAGGCGGAAGGCGGGGTACACCCTGGACAATAACTATTATTAATTAAATTAATTATAACAGTACAGTAATTTGATAATGAGCTCTGAGTATGTGTCTACTTTTAAGTCTGTGTGACATAAAACTATTATAACATCAATAGAGTATTTTTTTGTTGTTGAAATTTTGTGCATTTTGAAGTGAAGGTTACGAAGGCTGCAACAATGTCAAAAAAAAAAAGCCTGCAAAATTCTGGTTGGACTGACTAATGATATCAAAGGACGTGTCTCAGTGTGTGATCTTACCAAGTCCACGGTCAGGAATGTAGTTGGGGCTCGGGCTGGACAATCTGCTTGGTAGCGTCATGCTCTGAAGGGCTGGGGTGCCGGGCTTGCTGGTGTCCTGGCTGGGATTCTTGTCGGTCTGCGTGCAGCTATCTCTGCTGCCTGTCTTTGAGTGGACTGCTGCCATTTGCGTGGAAGAAAACACCGGGGAAGGAGATGATGATATCGACTCGGTTCTGTGAGAGTCTGTGCGAAATTCAGGACTCAGCAGAACCCCTGTGTCAGAAGAACAAATTAAACCTGTACTCCTCGTACTGTTAGGGCCATAACACATCGGCCCACTGTTTGCAAAAGTATGAAGCCTCAAAAGTGAAGAATGTGCACACTCTTACCCAAGCTGCCTTTCCAGTTGCTATCTTTGCGTTCTTCAGTGATGGGTGAGCTACTAAGTCCAAGGCTATGATAGAGCAGTCCTGAGCTACCGGATCCAGTATTAGAAATGGACATCAGAGACTTAGAGGGCCTCATTGTTGGAGGCACATCCAACTTGATTAGTTCTTTCTTGGATCGTTGGTGCAGCACCTTGATCATAGCATCCTTCTCTATTATCTGGGCATGGAGGTTCTTTATCCTTAATAAGACAAAACAAAGGATGGTTAGATGTTAGAGTAGAGAATGGAGAAGCTTAGTTTGGGATTTCTGTTCATGCCTGTGAGGAAGTGGTACTTTGGTTTTTGTACACCCCACTTTTTGTATGATTTGTGTTTCCATGAACGTTTTCAATCAATCAATCACAATGTATTTATATAGCCCTTAATAATAGGTGCCTTAAAGGGCGTTTTTTCTACATTTAAAACACTTCCTTGTGGTCTACATAATATGTATTGATGGTTCTTTGGTCAGAATTTGGCATAGATTATGATTTACAGACGGTTTTAAAGCTGCTTTCTGACCGTCTCTTCAGAATACGCCGTTTTGTAGGCGTGTCCTATTTACCTGCCTCTACTTCAACCGTGTCTTCACCACGCCCACTTTGTTGTAGTTTTTAGCGCTTCCATAGCGATTCTACTGACAGATATACATTTTAACTATACCCTACTTTATATTAGAAAAGGCAACAGCAGAGGATACATGTCCATGCACGACCCACTCTGGCTCACAAAAAGAGAATAGCAAAAAAGAAGGAGCTTATTGGATTCAGCCATTGACTACAATGGCGGATGCGTGCAAGGCACTCTGGGTACATTTTTACCACATATGGATAATCTGCTGACGTCATTAACGCCACAAAAGGAGCAAATTCCAAACAGCTCTTGCTCTTTATCGGTAGTAGGAAGGAAGGCAAGATTATTTTATAAATATCTCCACAATACCTCCACGGTTTGATTTCAAGGTTTTGGGACTTATGCAGATCCCAAATCCACAAAAACAGGTATCAATAGTAGAAAAAGTTGTTTTTGCATAATAGGCCCCCTTCTAAATGTTGATTCATCCATTTCATTTGTCATTTAAATGTATTTCACGTTTCTTTCTGCATGTGAAACTGATTCTCTACATAATGTTTTTTGGGTGTCTAATAGATTAATTGGATTTACATTATTTATTTTGGAAAAAATTGTTTGGGTTTCGTATGATTTGGTCTTTGTTGGACCTTTTGGAACAGATTATTAGCAAAAACTGAAGTACTACTGTATTACTATTAATTAGTTGAGTGTGATTAAGTGAAAGTCCACTTGATGCCAAAGACTTCGTTTTGGTTTCATATGTGTTGAATTTCAGACCTCTGACTTTCTTCAATTCATACATTTCTACACCAATATCGGTCTTTTTTTAATCAAGCTTCTTGTTGATGTTCTTCTAGTCCAGTCCAGTCTTGTGTAGGTCTACACTCTTGTTTCTGAGGTTCCTTGCCCACAATGTTTGCGAGGTTTGTGGAATAGTGTTTGTGTGACAGGTGTATTTTATCTACGCAATGAGTTGAGATTAGGAATACTTTCTTAAAATGGGTTGTACTTGTATAGCGCTTTTCTACCTTCAAGGTACTCAAAGCGCTTTGACACTACTTCCACATTTACCCATTCACACACACATTCACACACTGATGGAGGGAGCTGCCATGCAAGGCGCTAACCAGCACCCATCAGGAGCAAGGGTGAAGTGTCTTGCTCAGGACACAACGGACATGACGAGGTTGGTACTAGGTGGGGATTGAACCCACCTAGCACGGCCATTCTTCCACTGCGCCATGCCGTCCCATAGCAAAAGACCCATAGCATCCAGATGATCGGAATTTCACGAACGAGTCTCTTTTTGTAGTTTTTCCTTTTGAAAATGACACTGTACTTGTTTCCCATTGTAGCAATTGTTTGAGTAATGAGTAGATAACTGTTCTTGAAATGCATCCTTTCATTTGCCAGACTCAATATGTTAGACCCTCTTGTTGTGACGCCATCTACAGAACTGTAGCCCATTTCCCCGTATGGACAGTGTGGATAAAGGTATGTAAAATAATTATTTTGATCATTTAATTCCATGTTTTTGTCAGCCTGGTCCTTGATTACTTCAAAACAGATATGGTTAACATCCATCCGTCCATTTTCTACCGATTGTCCATCTCAGATATGGGCAAAAAAGAAATATAAAAGGATCGCCATTTCCGGACTTCACTGCTCTTCCATAAACAACACAGCCGGTGTTTTCTCAAGCAGCTTGAGGAAAACAGCACAAAAGGACAAAAAATAGAATACTCGCAGCTTACCTTCCTTTTCTCTTGTTTTTGAGCGCCGACTCTGCTTTTTTTCCTCAATTTTTCCGCAGGTCTGTCTTCCATTGAGGGTGCTCCAGATTTTTATGATTGCATTTGGTTTGATTGTTTTAAATTTTCTCCGACCACAACCCTTTTTCAAAGTCAAAATCATTAAAATGATTGCTGCAAATTACACTACTGTCACTTGGTCCGTTCGATATTGCACGAGTCACTCGAGAGGTTCATACCTTCCAGATATTCCCATCATTTTCAAAGGTATGGAGGCTGACCCCTTCTTCAGTAATATTGCTACAACCTGCCACAATGCATCGGGCAGCCATCATTTCTTCAAATTCTGCTTTAAAAAATATCATGATTCGGGATGCAGATGCTAACAAAACACATACTAAGCAATATCAAATTGCCTGGTGACGTCAGCAGGCTGATGCAGGCCCGCACACATTTTGGAGCTAAAAGTGGGTGTTCCAAAATGTGCTGAAACTCATTAGAAAAAAAGCATAAAATCACTACTGTCTATTTAGGGGAGATTTTACCTGTGGACATAATTTTTAGGTCCATAACTATAAATTGCTAATGTTGTCAGCATTGGAAAGGTCCTTTTAAAAGGACAGGAATAATTTGTGCGGTTAATGCACACATAACCAGTCCATGGGGTGATGGAATGTTTGCTGGCATTGGCAACACACTAACATATTTTTTTACAAATCTTATTATTGCACGAAGGAAACCCTTTTGCCTTATAGTAGAGTGATGAAAGCAAATGTGTGGTCTTGATGCTTGGAGTCAATGCCTTATGCACCATAGGAGCTAATTTATTTTAAGATACAAGTATTTTAGGATATGTTACCTGCTTTCCATGTCCAAACAGCGCCGATTCGCCATTAGAATCTCTTCTTCTTCTTTTTGAATGCGAGCCTCCACTGACGTGTCGTAGCTGCTGCTGGGAGAGTGGCTCAACATTGCTACGGATGTATCCCTGCAATACAAACAATATATTGCTTTAAGCTACAGTGACGACTATGTTAGGAGCAGCTAAACACATCAGTGAGCGTTGCTGATAGGTGTATAACACTACATGCATTAAACATGGGTACGCCATCATCAGTCTGGTATAAAGTTGTGAAAAAATATTGATACGGCAATATATAGCGATACCTTTTCCAACAATTGTTTTTTATCAAATTACAAAAACTCCTGATAAAATGTAATAAATAGAGGAAATATTTTGACATTGAAATGTCAAAAAACTCGATCCACCTTCTTTACAGTTGTAATTACTAGAAATTGATCATTAGAATAACATTGTTTTTGACTCAGTTTTGAATTATTACAGTCATTCAGTGTACATACAGGTACATACAACTTGTATTTTAAGTAGGACTGTTAACACTCATGCAATTAATCACAAAAGTTATCACAGAAGTCACGCATAAATACAGATTAATCACATAATTAATTTTGTCCACAATTGCTCTTTTACCTATGGTTACCTAAAAGGGTGTTAAACGGTCAGTGATCAGGTCAATCCATACGTCAGTGCAAAGATGAGTGAGGAGACTCCGACTGTTGTGCTTGCTGGCTTATTAGGCTTAAAAATAAACCCTGACATGACTTTAGACAATACTGTTAGCAAGTGCATTCAAGTTTTTTTTTTAATTTCCTTTATGACATTCTGACAATAAAATTATATTTGGTCAAAATGTGGGTGTCTTTTTTGAAAGTTAATTAAAAGTAATTTAATGTAATTTATTGTGTTTATTTAAAATTAGCAAGTATGATTAATTTTTTTTTAAATATATAGTTTGACCACCAAATTTAAGCTGCATTTAATTTTTTTCCCAGTACTGTAAGCACTATGCAGAATATTGCAATATATTGCAATATCAAAATACAGCAATACTGTATTGTATCGTGAATCAAGCATCAGTTTTAATCAGTTTTAAGTACGGATCGACCGATTATCGGCCGGGTAAATTATGGCACCGATATTTGGCATTTGACGTATATCGGTATCAGCCTCTTTTTATCAGTATCAACCTTTTTTTCTACTACAACTGAACTACATCAGCAGATAGGATATTTGCACATATTATACCAGTATTTATAATTAAACAATAAATAATTAGTGAAAATAGACATAAACCCTGCTAAAGCACCAGCCCGTTTGCCCTGCAAGAGAAAAGCTGCCTTTTTTTTTTTCAATGCAGCAACATACCCCGCCCCCCTTCCTTGTGCAGTGTTGGTCGTTTGTACACAATATAGCACTTCTGCTTAGCTTTCAAAACTTAGATATTTGCCAGGAAATCCAGTTCTCTTCCTTATTTCCCGTCATCTTACCAGTTCTGTTTTGTTTGTTTTCTGCTACTGCAAGATCTGCCTCCTTCCGGAGCGTGGGCTCATTAAAGGAGTGTGGCAAGTTTCATATTCCGTGATTCAATCAAATAACAACGCGTTGATATATCTGCCAAAAATCCAAACTTTGTTTAAATATATTGACAAATAGGAGACTTATTGTATAAGTAAAAAAGAATAGGCAGCAATCTGTTACTTTCTGTAACATCCAACAGCAATGATGTCAGCCAGTTTGAAAACTGTCTCGCCTATAAGCTACGTGAAAGAGCTCCAAATTGTTTTTATTTAAATGTTTGCAATATTCACAAAAAAACCTTATTAAATCCATATTATAAAATTGAGTAGATGGTGAGTTATTGTGAAATCCCATATTTTTCCCAATTTTCCCAAGAGATTTCCCATATTTTCAAATGCAAATATTGATGCTCCTCTGACACGCAGCATTAGACACACGTAAATAAAAGTGTGTCCCCTGAGGTTTTTTTGTGCTAAATTAGCGCCACATTAAAAATGTAGCTACTGGTCTGATGTTTCCTCAAAAATAATGTTAAAGGAACCCAACTTAAAACCTTGTCCAGTTGTTTACTGACATTTATTATTCATGGTTAGATAACTTTTACTGCAAATGGATACCGGCTCCAAATATCGATTATTGGCCTTCATGACTACTAATAATCGGTATCGGCCCTGAAAAAAAAATCCATATCGGTCGATGTCTAGTTTTAAGAACTCCGTTTGGTTCATTTTGGGTACAGTAAGGGAAAAAAAAAGAAAACTTAAACTTTTCTTTGCTATATATACACATACATACATGTATAAATAAATAAATACATTTATATTTCTGTCTATATACTGTAGATACATAAATACACATACATAAATACAAATATATACACACACACACACACACACACATATATATATACTTATACATACACATATATACGTATATACACACACACACACTTATACAGACACATATATATATATACACACACACACACGCGCTCACACGCACACACGCACACATATACATATATATGACTCGGGATCTGGAATCTTTTCCTCCAGATTTGGTCCAATGTTCACAAAGTACTTATTGAAGGTTTCAACTACTTCTTTATATTGTAATTTTTGACATTTCCATCTGAGAAGTATTTAGGATAGTCCTTTTTAGCACCATTTTAAATAATGCTATTTAGGATGTCCCATGTTGCTCTCATACTGTACCGTATTGTTTTTTTTCCGGTCCAATAATTGACTGTAATATTCTTTCCTCCGTATTCGTAGTATGCCACTTAGCTTGTTCTATTACGTTTTGTACTTGTTTTCTGTCTCTGTAGATCTTAGTTTTATAAATGTTCTGGATAATGTATTCTTCTTGTTACAAGCATTTTTCGGTTCTTTTGTCATCCACGGTTGATTGTTTTTATTTTGCTTCTTACTAAGTTGCTTCAATGGACAGTGTTTGTCAAAAAGCATCTCGAAGGTATAAAAAAAATACTACATGAATCATCTAGATCATTTTCACTGTATACATTGTCCCAACATTGATCTCTCCGATCATTCTTGAAAGCTGTCATACTTAGTCCTGTGCATTTTCTTCAAAATGTATTTTGTCATCAATGTTCCTCTTCTTGTAGTTTTCGTCATTAATTACGAAAACTGGCAGATGATCACTGATGTCGGATATTAGAACACCACTTGTGGTTTTATTATCAAAATCATTAGTAGAAATAATATCTATAGGTGTGGCGCTATGTCCTGAGACTCTGCTTGGCCTTGTGATTTAAGGATATAAACTCAGGCTATACATTGTGTCAATAAAGTCATGTATGGACTTTTGTTTGTTAGGGTTCAAGATGTCAATGTTGAAGTCTCCACATAAGAAATTAATTTTTTTAATGATTTCAGTAAAAGTTTTAGTAAAGATTGCAAACAAGCAATCCTACTGTCAAAGCCAAAGACAGTTGCTGAAGTGTAATTTCCTCTCGTTAGCATTGAGGTATTGTGTGGCAGAACGATCGCTGTGGATCGACTACTACCAGTCCAAAATATTCGGAAACCCCCACGTTAGCATTCTATTCAGTTGTAAACAAATGGCACCAAATGCCCTTCTGTCCTTTCAACCATTCCTCAAAGACTCTGTAATTTAGCCTTCAACAAATAACAGGAGTGAGAAACATTGTGGTCACAGAATGTAACCAGAATGCCATTTGTGCCATCTGTTTACAACCGAATGGAACTCTAACGTGGGTGATTCCAACTATTTTGGACTGGTAGTAGTCGATCCACAGCAATTGTTCTGCCACACGATACGTTAATGCTAACGAGGGGAAATTACACTTCAACAATTGTTGCTGGCTTTGACAGTAGGATTGCTCGTTTGCATCAAAACAATTGTTTTTCTCACTACGATAGGGTCAAACCATTCTTGCCCAGGGACACCCTCCTGGTTTTTAGGGTTTAAATATTTGGGATTTTGGCATTGACCGATGAAGCTTAATTGGATGAGAGGCGTCACGTCTTTGAAGACAAACCAAATAGTCCAGTTGCGATCGATTGAATGCCCTGAGATGACAATGACCTGGATGAATGAGAACACCCATAGACATTTTGTATGGATGGATGGATGATTTTTTCTATAAAATCAACGTTAGCGGTGATAGTTATTGCTGCACATTTCACCCTGTTTGACACAACTTTTTTGTGTGCAGAAACATTTATAAATGAGGCCCCAGATCATATTTTTATTCAGTGTTTTTTTTCAAATGCATTTCTTCTATGCTAGATATGCCTTTCTACCTTTGAGTAGCGACAGAAGCCGCCGCCTCCAGGGCGAACTGCCTCATGACGCTCTCCTCCAAGTACTTTTGCTCCCACTTGGTCATGTCAGCCTCCAGAGCCAAGATGCGCTCTTCCTTCTCCCTTAAGCGCTCCATTAGTGCAGTGGCACTGTACTCTGACGGGACCACACCATTGTTTTGAGTGCCTCCATGGCGCTGGAAGGAAAAGGGACAGTTAAAAACTGTTGCAGAGATGTCAAACTTACCCGCACAGGGTGCCAAAACTCAAAGCACACTTTAAATATACACATATATATATATATATATATATATATATATACAGTATATCTGGGCTCCAGCACCCCCCACGACTCTGAAAGGGACAAACTGTACAAAAGTTGATCGATAGAAGGACTGAAAATGACAATACTTCAACTATTCATACATACATATATATATATATATATATATGTCTTAATAAGGTTATCCAAAAAATAGTGCTCGATACCGTGGTAGAGCGCAATATATGTATGTGTGGGAAAAAAATCACAAGACTACTTCATCTCTACAGGCCTGTTTCATGAGGGGTTCCCTCAATCATCAGGAGATTTTAATGGAAGCATTCACATACCATGGTTTATATAAGGCACAGAGTGGGTGGGTACAGGCTGGCGTAGGGGCATGGTGATTGGCTCATGTGTTACCTAGGAGGTGTTTCCGTCTGTGGCGGCATGCTGATACAATTTCGCTGCGCTTGTTGAGGGATGACAGGTCTGGACGGTATATAATAAACAGTTTCTCTTTCAAGCATAGGTTACATATTTTATTACCACTATTGTAAGGTGTGCTGGATGCAAGAATTTGCCATGTTATTGAATATTCAACATTATTGTCTTTGAGGTCCCAAATGTGTTTGCTGAGTTCTGTGGTATTTCGCAGGTTTTGGTTCCTGAAAGAAGCCTTGTGATTGTTCCATCTGGTTTTAAACTCTCCCTCGGTTAATCCTACATATGTGTCGGATGTGTTAATGTCCTTGCGTGTTACCTTAGATTGGTAAACAACTGATGTTTGTAAGCACCCCCCGTTGAGAGGGCAATCAGGTTTCTTGCGGCAGTTGCAGCCTTTGTTGGTTTTGGAGTCGCTCTGTTCGGGGGCCGACGGCTCATTTGCAATTGTCTTGTTGTGGTTTGAGATAATTTGTCGTATATTGTTCATACAGCTGTATATATATATATATATATATCCATCCATTTTCTACCACTTAATCCCTTTGGGGTCGCGGGGGGCGGTGGAGCCTATCTCAGCTACAATCAGGCGGAAGGCGGGGACAAGTCGCCACCTCATCGCAGGGCCAACACAGATAGACAGACAACATTCACACTCACATCCACACACTAGGGCCAATTTAGTGTTGCAAATCAACCTATCCCCAGGTGCATGTCTTTGGAAGTGGGAGGAAGCTGGAGTACCCGGAGGGAACCCACGCAGTCACGGGGAGGACATGCAAACTCCACACAGAAAGATCCCGAGCCCGGGATTGAACCCAAGACTACTCAGGACCTTCATATTGTGAGGCAGATGTACTAACCCCTCTTCCACCGTGCTGCCATATACATATATATATACATATATATATATACACATACATATATTTATATACATACATACATATATATATGTATATATATATATATATATATATATATATATATATATATATATATATATATATATATATATATTTATATATTTATATATATATATACATATATGAATAGTTGAAGTATTGTCATTTTCAGTCCTTCCATCGATCAACTTTTGTACAGCTTGTCCCTTTCGGAGTCGCGGGGGGTGCTGGAGCCCAGCCCTAGCTGCACTCGGGCGGAAAGCGGGTTACACCCTTTAACAACTCAGTTGAACAAAACCATTGCAATATAACAAATGTCAACCTTCAAGTTTGCTTGATATAATAGGGAGTATAATTAATAATACGTTTTAACTGCTCATTTCAAGATACAATTTAAGTCTTTAAAGGTTCATGGTAAATATGTCTTGTTTCAAGAAATCTTACCAAGGAAATTTTGAAAATGTTCCATAAGTTGTTATATATTCAGGTAAGGAAAGGGCTATTTTTGTGCTTTCCTTATCTTAATATAGAGCAATTTACGGAAAAATATGCAGTCCTTCTGCAACCTTCAAACACAGTGTATGAAAGAGGAAACGCAGACAGTATTGCTCGCAATGTAGAACGTATAAAACACATGAAAAAATTTAATTTACACGACAGTAACATTACCAAATTGTAACATCTAACATAGTCCTTCTGAAATACTGGGGGGTGGGAGGTGATGATGCGAAGACAGGGATGGCGCTTGTGACCTCAGGTAACATGCTTTTTTCCGGTACTAGTATGTATATGACGAAGCATATGCAGGGCTTGGCTTCACTGTGACTACGGTGGGAGACCAAAAAAAGACCTGTGTTGTTTTCTGTAATGTTAATAAAGATACGATGTTAACCACAGATGTACTTATGATACAATTTATCGTCGCAGTGGAGAGAGGGTGGGGGTGCCACATGTTTTCTTTCTGCTATGAGCTCGATAACAGAAAATGATTGAGAAGCACTGGCCTAACAATACATCATATATGGCTGATTTAGTGCGACAAAAAATAGAAGTGCTAAAAACGGCTATTACAGAAGCATATATTATTGTTTAAACTAAGAGCAGCCATCTTTAAAGCCAACTCAGGGTGGTGAGGACACTTCCACTTTCCAAGTAGGAAATCTGAACTCGGGGGGTGTTCCAGTTGAAATTTCAAACAGGAACTCGGAAATTCTGACTTCCCAGTACAAATGGAATGCATCATTTGACACTTGTGACTTAGGGTAAGGGTCTTAGGAGCTTTACGCAATGACAAGTAAGTACACAATAACAAACGGTACATTTGTTTGCATCTGGCTGGATGTAAAAATTAAGACCAAGGCTTTAAATGACTGAAAATAAAGGTTGCGTTGTGAGTTTCTCGAGGAATGTAAGTGTGATTCTGACCAAGGTACCACTGTATAGCGAAAGACAGTCAGTCCACTATGCCTCAGTGAGGCCCAGTGTTTTGATGGTTGAATAGTGTAACTGTAAAATGCTTCACCGTTATAACACGCCCTTAGAGGGTAACTCCACCTACAATGTGGCCAAAGGGGAAAACGACGAGTTTGATCTAATTGGTTGAATGTATTAAAAATAAACATGTGCTTGGTTACCTGCTGCATGCGTAGTGATTCCAGCTCTCGCTCGAGTCTTGTACGAAGTCGATGTTCAAGTTGTTCTCTCTTCTCACAGGCCGCCTGCAGCTGAGCAAGAGCCTGCTGCATTCTCTCCACCTTCTCCACATAGACTTGCTTCTTCTTCAGCTGTGCAATACACACACAGTTTTCTTGCTTTGAATTAAGATTGCAATTCTCTGTGACAATTTTTCCCCAGACATACCATTGAGCTTACATTTTCAATAAATTATACAGATTAAACTGAATGTAAAACAGTATTGAATAGAATTACATTGTGATGCTATAGTGCAAATTTAAATAAAACAAAAACAGGGAAATATAACGCATTGCAAGCTAGGTACTTCATAACAACAAACCAAACCAAATGAAAGTCCAATTTAGCACTGCTAAAATAAATGTTTAAAGTTGCAAATATGAAGTCAAACAGGAACTCGGAAATTCTGACTTCCCAGTACAAATGGAATGCATCATGCAGGCGAAGTGTCGGTAAAGTTGCCACAACTTGTTAATAAATGATTTTGTTTGTTTAATGGAATGCTCACTCGTCGTTTATTCAACTGCTTACTTTGTCAGTGTTCCCATAACATCAATACTAGCTAAAATGTTTTGTCATCTCATCGAGATGAACGCAGGCTGTGATGTCAGTGAGAAACTCAGATTGTGTTTATTAGACTTTTGTGTTTTATATTGATATCAAAAAGTAAACATTGTGGAGTTTTTTTTACATTACTTGTGCTTTCTTTTTCATTTTACATTGTTATTACTTTAAAAACGATTTATGTGACGTAGCATTTTAGTAATATTTTATGGTGTATAGTTAATTCCTTTACAAAATATTTTTGATCAAACTCTTAATAAATCTTTCCTGATACAGCATGTAAATGTACATACTTTACGAGTACTTGTCAATGTACATAACTTAAAGAATACCTCTCTCTATCAAAATGTAAAAATAGAGATAAAGGCATCATGTAATGAGAAAAAGATGACACGTTGATATTATTAATGAACCAAAACACAAATATTTGTCTTTAAATATATGGATAACATTTATCTAAAGCCTTTTTATTACACATTACAAATTAAATGATTGCATTGCATTCACACTCCAACACTGTTTTACCTAACATTAAGGATAATCTTGATTAATAATTGTGATTTCAATATTGATAAAAATAATCTTTATTATTTTGTCCATAATCGTGCAGCTATATGTAAGACAAGATATCATACATGAACACTATTTTCATCTATATGAACAAAAAGTGCAGTTATGTCTTATGGCCATTAAGTGCCATCTTCACAATTTACACGTTTATTTTTTAATGAATGTATTTATTTATGTTATTACTTTGTTTATAATGCTTGTGTTGCTTTCAAATGCACATAACATTTTCTACTTGAGGTACATAGATACATTTTGAATGTGTAGTGTTTTTTTAAATAAAACTTGGTTAAAAGATTTCAGTATAAATAGTTTTAGAAAATGTTGAGCACATTTTAATATGCCGTGATAATAATGATAACCGTGATCATTTTTGTCACAATAACCGTGATAAGAAATTTTCATACCGTGACATCCCTAGCGGGAGCCAACAAAATGCAGATTGGCTCGGAGAAGCCGAGCAATTCTGGTGGTGGGCAAGAGAGGGGTATTGTATGCTCAGAGTGCGTTCGTATAAACACAGTCCAAGGAGTTATTTTCCCATGTAGATACGTATATTCATGCTGGTGGTCCCGTCAATTTTACGTGGTTAAACTCACCTGCAACCTCATAAAATGCCTCCGAGTCCTTGGTTTGCAGAGAGCTAATGGTGTCATGTAGCTCCCATAGCCCCTTGCTAGCAATAGCATTAGCACACTGTGAAATGTAAACAACGGTATCATCAATCCCACCCGCATTGTATCGCCATCGTATCACCCGTGCCAGGACCTTTGATTTCACAAAAGACAGCCTTTATTGTCATTGTACTGTTCAGAAAGACCATACAACAAAATGTTTTTTTAATTTATTTTTTTATTATATTGTATATATATATATATATATATATATATATATATATATATATATATATATATATATATATATATATATTTATTTATTTATTCAATTATTTTATTCTGGGTGCTGGATGGAAAATGTATTTCTGCCATTTGACAACCCCTGCCCACTCTTACCTCCTCCTCTAACTTGACCACTTTGGCTTGGGCGTTGTTAAGAGCCTGGTCCCTGATTTCAATGTGCCTCCTCTGGTCCTCTGTGATGGAGCGCAGTGCATTCAGTTCCATTTCTACTTTTTCCTTCTCACATATCGTCTCTTTATCTGTCACAAACAAAGCAACACACACATTCATGTTATTCATGACCTATTTTTACATGTGTAAAGGTTAGTGGCGCAACCATACAATACATACTGTTCATAATCAGATTTATTCAGATTGGTACAGGTGCATAATTATTTCCTACATGATACTCAATAAGTGAGGGAAAGGATGTGTTCACAGCGTCACACGTAAAGTTTGTAAGCAAATTAATTGCTACTTAAAATCCTTTCACTTTTCTCAAAAATCGACAGTGCGCCTTACAACACGTTGCGCCTAATGTAAAGAATCATTTTGGTTGTGCTTACCGACCTTGAAGCTATTTTATTTTTGTGCATAGTGTAATGATAAGTGTGACCAGTAGATGGCAGTCGCACATAAGAGATACGTGTAGACTGCAATATGACGCCAGTAAACCACACCAAAACTTTAAATGTTCCATTGAGAATATAGAACTTTAAACGGTGCTCAAAAAGCTGTCAAAATGTTTTAGTACGACTTTGGTAAGTAATGAAGCTGCACCGCTTGATGGATTTTTGCCACATTACGGCTACCGTAGTCCGACGTGCTGTGCTTCAACATACGAGTATTATTATGGTGTGTGTATAAGGACTGCAAAATGGCACCCATTACCAGACATATAATCTCGCCTTTTGTTTCGCAATATTATGCAAAACCAACTTTAGTTATTAGAGAGTTCTGGTCGAATGTTTTTTCACGGGACACATTTCTGGCGTTGTTGTTGCACTAGTGAGCCACGGATGAGGAGATGCTGCTCCATTATTGATTTAAGTAAAGTCTGAATGTCATGAAAACAGTTAGCTCCATCTTTTGACACTTCTTCCAATCCCGCCCTTGCACGCTACACCAATACACAAAGATGATGGGGGAAGATGCTGTCGAAGGTGAGTTACGTAAATAAGAACGCCCACAAAACGACGCATTCTGAAGCGACTTGAAGAGTCTGTAAAACATCATATATGCAACATTTTGACCAAAGAACCACCATTACATGCTATGTAGACCACAAGGAAGTGTTCTAAATTTAGAAAAAAAATCATAATATGACCCATTTAATGCGCCTTATAGTCAGGCGCGCCTTTTGTATGAAAATAGAGCTGAATAGACCCGCTCATCGGCAATGCGCCTTATAATCCAGTGCGCCCTATGGTCCGGAAAATACGGTATGTAAACGGATAAAGACAAGTGGTTAAGACGAAAGCACTTTGCCGCCATTGGTCAGTAGACATGTGGAACGGGACTAGTAGCAAGAACTATTAATGTTGCACTTCAACCAAATGAAAAACTTTCCTTGACTAAAAACTAAATAATTATTTACAGTGTTTAAATTCCTACTGTTGTTCTTAACCGAACAGAAACCTTCAGGTAAAATCAAGGGTTACCAAAGTGTAGGATCCCCTAACAAACGTGGCTGGATCGTTCAATTTACTGCGTCACGACTTATAGGCTTAACCTAATAAATTATTGTGACCACGAGGTGTCGCCAAAAAAACGCTCTACTTCAAATTCAACAACAGCGTAAGTCTGTCATTAGGTCAGTATTTTCCATTGCTGCCATTGTTCTCTGTGTAATTTCACTTGATCGAGCTTTTTCTAACGTTCCACACTACAAAATATTTAAAAAAGTATGTTCTATGATTTGATATTGTATCTGATTATTATTGGTATTGGCAAATACTCAAGGCTCCAATATCGGTATCACAGTGGAAGGGAAAAAGTTGTATCGGGTCATCCCTAATAAAAATGTTTTTAAAAATTAATTATTAATGACATATATTATTACTAAATATTACAGTCTAATTTGTTGTGTCATCCATTTCACAAACGTAAAGGGAAACTGCACTTTTTTGGGAATTTTGCCTGTCGTTCACAATCATTATGAAAGATGACTGATGGATTTTTTTTTTATGCGTTCTAAATATTAAATAAACGTAAATAAAATCCGCCAATGGGACCTCCACTATTCCGCCCATAAAATCCAATAAATAACCATTTAAAAGGCGCCAATAATATTACATTTACATTTGGTGACTTTAACATTTGCTAAGTATTAGTGATATTGTTATTATTAGCGCGAATGCAGAATTAACTATTTATAGCTGCTCCGTGATCACTTCTTGTGTCCCTATGTATATATCATCGAGTGGTCTGCTGCTTCCTCATTTCCCTGCTCCGAGAAAGTTTATTTTAGATCATAATTCATGCCTCTCACCTGAAAAGTAAATGGTTAAGGATATAATCTGACAAGTTGAAACACTTTGACAGCCATTTAGGACCTGGAACTGCCGAGGACGACATGAAAAGCGCTTGTTCTCCCCCGCCCCCTCACCCTGTTTCTTCACGAGGATTATGAGACATTTTTCATCTAAATGGGAATATATGAACATCCTAGCAGTCAGCATCCTAATGATAGCAGACCTTCTACAGTAAGTGATGTTTTATTATATTTGTTGGCATTCATAAAGTCTGCAGTAAACAGAAAACAGTGATGAAGAAAAGAAAAAAAGCAAGTGTGTGAATGCGCCGTGTATGCTAATCTTACTATAATGTTGGATCCACTATGGACTGGACTCTCACAATATTATGTCAGACCCACTCGACATCCATTGCATTCGGTCTCCCCTAGAGGGGGGGGTTACCCACATATGCGGTCCTCTCCAAGGTTTCTCATAGTCATTCACATCGACGTCCCACTAGGGGGAGTTTTTCCTTGCCTTTATGTGGGCTCTGTACCGAGGATGTCGTTGTGGCTTGTGCAGCCCTTTGAGACACTTGTGATTTAGGGCTATATAAATAAACATTCATTGATTGATTGATTGATTGATTTATGCCTAAAATTATCAAAATACGTAAATATTAAATGTTATTATAATTGTGCTTGTTACTACATTACATATATATTTACACCATGAATATACAACCCAAATGGAGGTGTTTGGATGTTGTTTTAGGGGCTCTATAGGCAGAACTGAACGGCTCCCATAGGCTTCATTGTAAGCAGACTTTTTATCAAATGTATTTAATATTTAGAATGCATTCAAAAAATCCATCTGTCGTCATGCTTTTTATAATGATTGTGAACGATAGGCAAAATTCCCCCAAAAAAGTGCAGTTCACCTTTAAGATGTGTATGTTGTGTTATACTGTATATTGATCTACATTTACAATAAAAAATATATCAAATGTTCCCCACGCATTCCGTCGCTTCTACTACTGTATGTTATATGTATATTTATTTGAAAACTGTATGTATTAGAGAAAAAAAACCTGCTAGCAGTTTTACATTTTTAAGTTTAATTGTAATTGTTTATACAAAAGCTAGGCATTTTATTCCGCATTTTGTTTCCTTACTGTGCCCAAAATTTACAGAACTGTGACCTTAAAACTGAGGTACGTACCAAACCGTGATTGTGGTAATTACCCCTACTAAAGAGAGATAGAATAGATAGATGTATGGCGCATGCACAATTTTATCCTCATAAAATAGACAAATAAAATGTTTTAAATATAATCTGAGAGGGAATGAAACATTGGATATGTCACATTTTGTACAGACACAAAATAAAAGGGATAATAACTTCACACTATATCTATATTTAAAATGTTTTGTTGTATACCACACATGCATGAAGGAAAGGCACCTACTGTAATCCAAAGTTGACTGATTTTTTTGTCCGAATAAAACCAATACACTCCAGTTTCAAAGCAATTAGAGACTGTTACCCCATATGATACCACTTGTTTATTTTGTCAGGGAAAGACAACATACACATTTACACATTTGCTGTCAAATAATGATGTGTGTGTGTGTGAGAATGTTTGTGTTTGTTCTTACTTTGTGCAAGCAGCTGGGATATGGTCTTCAGGTTTTCTTCGGAGTCATCACACTCTTTAGCAGTCATCTGCTTATTGGCTGTCTCCATGCGCTCTTTTAGAAAGAATACACATCATTAACATCTGACCTGCAGATAAAAATAAAACATAAGACAACAGAATAGTTCTGTTTGTATCCCAGATGACCGGTTAAGAAAATAAGAAAAAGAATAGCTGTCATAGTTAGGGATTTGTAACTTTCACATTTGAACCGATACGAGACCAATTCCCAGTATCTGGGAATCGATATCAGTACTCAACAGTACCATTTTTTTTTTACTTTTGTCTGTGTTAATGTGGTAATAAATGTAATTGTTTTGTAAAGAAATATTGATTTGATTTTATTTAAGATTTAACCCTGAGCTCATAATGATAACTGCTGTCCAGTTGGTATATCTTGTTTTCGTAAACTTCTGAGTCTCATTTATAAGTATCACATGTAGGGGTGTCAAATGATCGCATTAATTGCGAATAATTACAGTCATATTTAGCATGTTATACTTTTTAATGATGTTAATCTAATTTTCAATCTCTAACATTATTGCTTTTGTATGTCTGCGAGTTGTCTCGCTCTCTTCTTGTGCTTGACTAAGAACAACAACACTACTGCCATACGGCACAAAGATAAGTCTCGTGACAAGCAACAGTTACGAGACTGTTGCTAGCGGCTTTAAATTGGAGATATAATGAATTCTATCTAACAAAATGTGTAAAATATTGAAATTTAACTTAAAGACGTTTCAGAAGTGTGTTTATTGTTTGTGTATGTTTGAACGTTGTCATGTTTTTAGCGTAGACAACACATTTTTTCATCTATCTATTACACGAGCTATAAAGAAATGTCGGTCTTCCGGGTGGGTTTTGACCCATTAAACTGACTTGATACTATTATTCATAACACAGCTGTGCATCAATATGGTGAGATGTGCATATTATGTTTAAAATCAGAGTACACTTACATGGAGGAGAATCTTTTAATTGACTGTGCTTGTCCTAAGGAGCGCAATAGCATGACTGCCAGTGGATAAAATTAAACCATCACTCCTAAGTAAATAAATTCATGTTATGTTGTTAAATAAGGTTTAAAAATCAGATAATGTTGCATAATAATGTATGTGTATAAGACATATGTGACTGACAGTCAGGTAACCCTCTATCTTTATAATAATGTAATGAATTCAAATGAAAATACCTCAAGTGGAGGATTTTTCTGAGCATGTCAGGTAAGATTAAATGAGAGATTAATTATATTGATTACAGATCCAAGTAAAATATTAAATTAAATGTTGTAATCACTTGACAGCGCCAATTACATAGTAGAGTTTGCATGGCGTTGCAATTGCAAGACGTTAGATGGCACTGGTGTATAGACTACAATGTGTTGCCTTAGTCAGGAAGTATTATTTGCCATTAGGTTGAATGTGCCAGTCTTTTCTTTTGTTGAATCCTACAAAGTGTTTATACTGTAAGTATTGTACTGATTACACAACAGCTGTTTGATTGTAATGTGTAGCTTAGTTGTACTTTTGATTTTCCAAAGTTGGATGCATTAATATTGCCATGTAAAATTACTAATGCTAATCACTAACATGTATATGGCATATCCAAAGGAAATAACCATCAAGCTAGCGCATTTTGATAAGCGGAAACTTAATTTTGAGCGCTTTCTATCAGGCAAATTGCAACATTACAGAGAGGCAGTCCGCTACGAATACCTGTTTGCTAGCCAAGTGCTTGAGCCTGGCAATCGGACATGATGTCACGTGCAACAAAGGTATTGAACTATGGTACCCTTTGACATTTGTGATGATGATAATGATGAATAATTCAGTGATAATAATACTTGTTGGAAACAATTTATTCGGAGAAGAGCATTGTATTGTGGACGCAGTCGTTTGCTTGTCGCTCTCAAATTTGCGGGACACAGCTAAAATGTGTCATCAACATACATTATCACGATATAATGATAGTATTTAAAACTCTATAGTCGGCCAAATTTATATCATTTATATCGTGCATGTTGCGTGGCCCTGATTCAGTCAGTACCTTTGAAAGTACAAATTCTGTACCAATCACAAGACATAGTTTATTTAATTTCAAAAGTGCTTACCAAAATAATAAGTAATATCATATGATACTAAGGACAGTATCAGTATCAGATCGATAGTAGCGTGATGTTTTTGTTGCATTCCAGTTTTAAAGGTTTAATTTAAACTGATCACAGGTAGGGATGGGCAATATGGCTTAAAATCTATATTGCGATACTGTATATATTGTAGTCACTTGCGATAACGATATGCACATTATATTAATTGGTATGTAAATGATAATGCAACTATTTCAAAACAGTTTACAAAGGCTCTTAATTTGGCAGCTGACATGTGCGGTAACATATTACGTAATTTCAAGTTGTATTATTTTCTCAAAACTATGATTAAAGAACTTGTTAATTTACTGTTAATATCTGGTTATTTTCTTTGGTAACACAGTTCTATCAACACTTCTGTTAAAATGTATTAATCACTTATTCTTTTAATATTTGGATACTTTTCATTATTTTTAGGTGATAATACAAATTTGGGTAGTAAGTAGTTACAGAGTTACAGGGGCAGTATTGGTCATACAAAGCTGATACTGATACTTCAAATGTTCAAAATGATTGAATGATTAAATATTTGGTGAACATTATAACCACACAAAAACACTGAATGGTGGTGTAACAATATCAACTATACAATTCCCCCAGAAGTTTTGATGCACTGAACCACTGACTTGGGGTCGGTGAAGCCGGCGTATTTATAAGATGGCGCCACGTGTCCGAATCCGTGAGTTTTAGGTGTAACTGTACAAAAAAAAGCTAGCCTGAAAAGTTAGCATGCTAATATGGATGGTTGGCATACTTCCAAGATGGCGCCAAGTATCAAAAATTCAAATTTTTAGGTTTAAACATGCAAAATTAGCTAAAAAGCTACCAACAATGTTAGCATACTAATATAAGAGACGTTAGCATACCTCTAAGATGGCACTGTCACACCAAATTTCTTCCCCCTACAAAACCCCCCCACCCCCCATTTACTTCCGGGGTCATTTCCTCTTACGTCATTTCCTCTTACGTCATTGACAGCGATCGATAGAATCCAAATCTCCTGAAAATGGTGGTGTCACTGAATGGCATTTGTCTTTATCTTTCCCAGGGGACTTACAGTATGTCAAACACCAGCAGGCTTCGAAAACTTCCAGGCGGAGTGTTAGGGAAAATTTCAGGCGGAGTGTTAGGGCCTCTGCTGGGAACTTCTGCGCTACCACGGACCAGCCGCATACAGTAAAGGTATGTTCTTACTCGAAGTTAGAGTGAATCTCAGTAAATCGTGTTTGCCAACAATATCAACCTAAAACCCATCCGTCTGAAAGAAAAATTAACCCTGAAGTAGTGTTGACCCGTGGAAAACATATCAAAAATTGTTTAATTCTCTGTCAAATGTGCAGTCAGGAATATCCTCAAGTTAATTTGTCCGATTAATACAGACGTTTTGTTAACGCTATATTATAAATAAAAAAAACAAGTATCCTTCCAGCAACGGGCAGTCAAAGCCGAAGTGTTATCGATCGCTGTCAATGACGTAAAAGGAAATGACGTAAGTAAGAGGAAATGACATAAGAGGAAATGACCCCGGAAGAAAATGGGGGGGTTTGTAGGGGGAATAAATTTGGCGTGACAGCACCAAGTATCGAAAATCATGATTTTTGAGTTTAAACACACAAAATTAGTGAAAAAGATAGCCAAAAACATTAGCCTGCTATAATCGTTATGCTAATATAAGATAGGTTAGAATACCACCAACGTAGTGCCAAGTATCAAAAATCATTAACATGCTAACAACACGCTCAACACCACCCCATATTGGGAAAAAAATAAGATTTTTCTGCTGAGTGTGGCCCTGTTGTCAATGTCGTGTGCCCATTGAACGTTTAGTTACGCCACTGTACAGATATCAGACTATCTGAAGGGAGTGGCTGTCATGTGACTTCAAAGGACTTCATGTAATGGATGAACCTGCCACCATTTTAACTATGACACAGCATTTTCTGAAAAATTTCCTGCCGAACGAAATCTGATTGTGGCCAAACGCTTCAAGATATCGACTTTTCGAACACACCGAGAGCGCCTAAAGGCTTTGGGGAACGTTACATTAGAGTTTCTATAAGTGGAAAAATGGCAGAGTTTTAGCGATTTAGAACATTTTAATTTTGGTGTTTTGGGGTTTTTTAGAGCCGACATTTAACATTGGATCAATGCGAGATTTTGCTGACTTTTTGGCTATGAGGGCCAACAGAAGGGAAATGGGAAACATGACTTCCATAAAAGTGACATTTTTAGAGAGAGGACATTAGTGTGTACGTTTTCACCGAAACACATGACATTGGAATGAAAGATGTGGCCCTGAGGACAGGTTGTTCCAAATAAGAGCGTATTTTCCCGGCTTCCACCCTCTATTAAATAAAGAGTGTACGCCATCTGCTTTAATGGGGGAACCCCGATGGCGCTCGCCTCCTTCCGATGGCCATCCAGCCAAAACCAAACATTGGACGTAAATACTTTTTAAGCCAGGGTTAAAGTAGACAAGTGTGTGAACAAAACTGGATATTAAGCACCGAGCTATGTGAAAGTATGGCTGAGCTACAAGAGGAGGTAATTTTGTCCTTTTTTGCATTTGTCTCAAACAAATCATCCATTAAAAGGGTATGTGCCAATTAAATTGTCCCATTTTTTTATTCCTATATAGCGTCATCATCGTAACACGAAATGTTCCCAACTATAAATAGCACTGTCGGTGCGAGCGAGACCTTTCCTATGGTATAAGATATGTAGAGGTTCGTTGGCCGGTTCGTCTTACATTTATCACGGCAGAATAATATATGAAGAAGAACAAGAAAATTCCAGCTGAGATTTTGATGGGCCTGCCCTGAACCTATGGCCGGGGGCCGGTGGGAGCCGGCTTACTTTTAAGATGGCGCAGAGTGTCCGAATCCGTGATTTTTAAAGTGTACCTGTGCAAAATGATCTAAAGAACTAGCCTAAAAAAAGTTAGCATGCAAATATAAGCATGCTAACACTTAACATACCACGTTATGTGACTCTTAAGTATACAGTTGTAGATTTAGGGAAAAGAGTAGACATGCAACCGTTAGCATGCTAACAGTTAGAAAAATAAGGGCAAAATCAGCTGAAAAAGTTAGCATGTTAACGTTAGCATGCTAGCATGCTAACAGTTAACATGTGTCACAAACCAAGTTTTATGACGTTAAGGTGTGTAGCAGTTGAATTAAAGAAAAAAGTGTAAAATTAGCTGAAATCGTTAGCTTGCTAATGTTAGGATGCTAACAGTTAGCATGTGTCACCAAGGTTTATGACTGTAAGGTGTATGGCAGGGAAATTAGAAAAGTTAGAATGTGTCACATACCAAGTTATATGACTGTAAGGTGCATGGCAGTGGAATTACAGAAAAAAGTGTAAAATTAGCTGGAAAATTTAGCATGCTAACGTTAGAATGCTAAGTTTAAAATGCTAACAGTTAGCATGTGTTGTATACCAAGTTATATGACTTTAAGGTGTATGGCTGCGGAATTACAGAAAAAAGTATAACTTTGCTGAAAATGTTAGATTGCTAGTGTTAGCATGCTAACATTATAATGCTAACATGCTAACATTATAATGCTAGTACATGATTGGGTAAGAAGAAATACCAAAATGCAGTATTTTTTGGTGTAAACAAGGGAAGTAGCAAAACACGTAACATGCATTATGTTAACGTTAATGCACGTTAAGGTAAACGCCCTTTCACATGCTGCACAGCTTTGCATTTCAACAGGCCCATAATAAAGATTAAGTCCAAGCAATATTACTATGGGCGCAATGGGGTGGCGACTTGTCCAGGGTGTAGCCCGCCTACCGCCCGAATGCAGCTGAGATAGGCTCCAGCGTCCCCCGCGACCCCGAAAGGGATAAGCGGTAGAAAATGGATGGATGGATTGCAAACGCCCATGGGTGCTTTGCATTGCAGCAGGTCCATAATTATATTTTTAAATTACGTCCTACTCTTAACTAAGATATAAATCCTTTAGTTTTTGTCTTTCAAGTCCCCCTGTGTCCGGGGACTTACCGTATTTCAATAACAAATAGAACAAAATATTTTTTGGCATATCTTCATACGGTGTATAGTATAGCATGTTTAACTGTACCTTGTCCTCCAATGAGGATGGCACTTGTAAGACACAGTTTATTTGCCTCCATGGAGGCAAAAATTGTTGACTTTAAAGTGGCTTTGCATTTGCACTGTAGACAGAGATTAGCCGCCAGTAAGGACGCTACATTGCGTTGAGTTGAGGAGGAGGTTGTTCGCTTGTCGCTGTCAAATTTTCAGGACGCAGTTAGAATGTGTCTTTAACATGCATTGTCACGATGTAATGATAGTTTTAAAAGCCACCCTATCACGCCACCCCAACAAATTGTTAATGTGGGTTGGAACTTCAATTAACTATTAAATATCATTAATATTTCTCCGGGTATTCCGGCTTCATCCCACCTCCAAAAACATGCACCTGGGGATAGGTTGATTGGCAACACTAAATTGGCCCTAGTGTGTGAATGTGAGTGTGAATGTTGTCTGTCTATCTGTGTTGGCCCTGCGATGAGGTGGCGACTTGTCCAGGGTGTACGCCGCCTTCCGCCCAAATGCAGCTGAGATAAGCTCCAGCACCCCCCGCAACCCCAAAAGGGACAAGCGGTAGAAAATGGATGGATGGATGTTATTTGTATTTAATTTTATATGAGCAATGAGACTGAAAAAAGAAAGGAATATAAATTATATACACTTTACGTATTTATTAAACACCTTGAATAAATTCTTACCTTTGCAGCCTGTCACTGACGGATCAACTTTGGGCAGTTGATCTGCTTTGTGCACAGCTTACACAAAGTGCCTACAACGTGTTACCAGATACATTTCAGGAATTTCAGTCATTCCGCGCTGCCGAGGAATTCATTACATTAAAATTTCCAATCATAATGTTGATGATGGATTATCCTCATTAACGCTTTAATTTGAACAGCCATAGTTTTCCAAAGTAAAGGAAGATGTAAGTTTTATGAGGATTGAGAAAAACGTTGAACAGTTCATTGATTCACGCTCATGCTGTGTAAGTCAACTTCTGACCACAACTGTGTGTGTTCTGCTGTCTTACCTCGAAGATCCCTGTTAAAGTCGTGCAGCCGCCGGACCTCCAATTCTAGCTTGTTCCTCATTGTTTTCTCCAGGGCCTCCCTCTTGGAAGAAGACTTTGCGAGGGTTTCGTAAGCCTCTGACACCAGCTGTATTTCTGTTTCCAACTACCAAAAGAAATGGGTGGAATGAAGTGAAACAACACAAATGCCAACAGATTTCAAACTTATCATCTAAGACAAAAATACATAACTGACAACAATCTGACAAGTCAGAAATGGTACCAATCATTAAATGATATGAAAATAGAAATAATAGTTAATGGAGTGCTCCAATACAACTTTTTCAATTCAAATAAAATACCAATATAGGTCAATACAGATATTGACCCGATACCATATCAGTGCGAAATCATACTGCATGTTTTTATGATTTTGTAGTGTGGAATGTTAGAAAAGGTTTGTTCCAGTAAAATTACTCAGAGAACAGTGGTAGGTATGAACAACACTAACCTATTTATTATTAACCGTCTGAAATGGACGTATGCTGTCTTTAATTTGTTTTGGGCAACACCTAGTAGCCACAAGAATCCATTAGATTAAGCTCACCATGATGAGGTAAGTTGAATGATGGGGACACATTTGTACCTGGATACTTTCTAATATGCTTCTTTCTGCCTTGGAGACTTTGTATGTGTAAGTAATCAGCAACTATACTCATTTGATTCTTGCTTATATTGACAGATGTTTTGTTTTAGACTGAAATATTGTTCCATTAAGGACACATGTTACGTATGTTTAGCTTGTGTGCTTAGCTGCTAGCTCCTAGTAGCCTAAAGTCTACCATGTTCACCTTTTGTAAATGACGACTAAAATACAAAAAAATTGCTTTTTTTTGCGTAAGTAAACACGCTACAGGACTGTTTGTATCGGAGCTTTTACATGCAAGTTGATATAATTTGTTATCAACATTGGATCGGGACACTCCTAATAGTAACAAAGAAACAAATACAAAACGTATAGTACCAGTAAAGTTACTGCTCCAAAAATGTTGTCATTATCAACTTAAGTAACTACTATGTTACTTTAATGTATAAAAAAGCTAAAATATGTCAAATTACTTTGCTTTCAGTCAAACATCCATCCATTTTCTACCGCTTGTCCCTTTTGGGGTCGCGGGGGGTGCTGGAGCCTATCTCAGCTGCATTCGGGCGGAAGGCGGGGTATACCCTGGACAAGTCGCCACCTCATCACAGGGCCAACTTAAACAAGTTGAAAAACTTATTCGGGTGTTACCATTTAGTGGTCAATTGTACGGAATATGTACTGTACTGTGCAATCTACTATTAAAAAGTTTCAATCAATCAATCATAGACAGACAACATTCACACTCACATTCACACACTAGGGCCAATTTAGTGTTGTCAATCAACCTATCCCCAGGTGCATGTTTTTGGAGGTGGGAGTAAGCCGGAGTACCCGGAGGGAACCCACGCAGTCGCAGGGAGAACATGCAAACTCCACACAGAAAGATCCCAAGCCCGGGATTGAACTCAGGACTACTCAGGACCTTTGTATTGTGAGGCACATGCACTAACCCCTGTACCACCGTGCGGCCCTGCAGTCAAACAATTTTTGTTTAATCAGATTATATATTGTAGCTGGTGATCAATTATATTGCAAATATGGTGCGGATGAAGCCTAATTTGCAAGTGAGCACACCAGTCGAAGCCTCCCCACGCAGCTTGACCTGAACAACACACCCAAGGTAACATCTGCGGTTAAAGTACAGAGCATCCGGAAAGAGTTCACAGCGCTTCACATTTTTCATATTTTGTTATGTTACAACCTTATTCCAAAATTGAATAATTAATTTTTGTCTTTAAAATTTTGCAAATGTATTCAAACTAAAAAATTCACGTGTACATAAATATTCACAGCTTTTGTTGCTACACCTTTGGCAGCAATTACAGCCTCAAGTATTTTTTAATATGATGCCATTAGCTTGGCACACCTATCTTTGGGCAGTTTCGCCAATTCTTCTTTGCAGCACTTCTCAAGCTCCATCAGGTTGGAATGGGATGAATTGGTTTTCTTCCAGAATGTCTCTGTACCTTTCTGCATACATCTTAGTCTATTCAGGGAGTTGACCAAGAACCCTATGGTCACTCTGTCAGAGGTACAGCATTCCTTTGTGGAGAGAGGACCATCAATCAATCAAAGTTTACTTAGATAGCCCTTAATCACAAACGTCTCAAAGGGCTGCACAAGCCAGAAGGACATCCATCTCTGCAGCAATCTACCAATCAGGCCTGTATGGTAGAGTGGCCAGACAAAAGCTATTCCTTCATAAAAGTTTGCCAAAATTCCCCTAAAAGACTCTCAGACCATGAGAAACAAAATTCTATGGTCTGATGACACAAAAGATTGAACTCTTTGGCGTAAATGCCAGACATCCTGGATGAAAACCAACACTTTCCCTTCAACTTGATGGAGCTTGAGAAGTGCTGCAAAGAAGAATGGGTGAAACTGCCCAAAGATAGGTGTGCCAAGCTTGTGGCATCGTATTCAAAAAGACCTGAGGCTGTAATTGCTGTCAAAGGTGCATCAACAAAGTATTGAGTACATTCTGTGAATACCAGTGTGCGTGTGATTTTTTTGTTTTTAATAAATTTGCAAAAAAAATAAAATAAAATAACTTTTCACATTCTTAGATTTTTGAGGAAAAAAATAATTTGATCAAAAAGGTTCATTATGACTTCTTATTCATATACTTTTCAAATGTTCTTGTAATCAGACAATATTTTCAGTATTAAATAAAATTTTTACCTGACATGTTTCGACTGTCGAGGTTCAGGTGACAAAAATTAAATTATAGCATTTTGGAATAAGGTTATAATATAACAAAATGTGGAAAGAATTAAACGCTGTAAATACTTTCCGGATGCACTGTAAATGAGCATGTGCAGACTTAATAAATTGCGTGATTAATAAGTGTTAATACATGATTAATGCAATATTCTTTGTGATTAATCACATGCATTGAAGTGGTAACTATGAGAATGTTGGGCTCAAAATAGATACATTTTTAAATGTATAAATACATACAGCAATGTTAATAGGAAGATATGCAAAAAAAAAATAGTATGCACTCTCTCAAAATTTTAATCATCACCTCAATTCACTCTCACACTCTCTATTTTGGGTTGGTTGTATTTTTTTTTTGCACCAAGACTGAGGAAGGTTGTTTGCACTGGGTCATATAAGCAAGATGCCTTAATAAACTCATGACGTTTCGCGGGCCAAATTGAAGATGTCGACAGCCCGCACTTGGCCCGCAAGCTGTAGTTGGGACACCCCTGCTCTAGATGTTCTCAAGCTGGCTGTGGGCGTGGCATCGGGACGCACCTGAGGCTGATTGCCTCATCAGCCGCTTAAGCAGAGTGCTTGCTAATAGAAGACACCAGCTTTTTGACTCGTGTCTTCCATGCCACTCGCAGACATCACAGCGTTCCCGTTGCTATCTTTAGAGATCAACTTTTCTGGCACTCATTTGGACTTCTGTTATCCTTCCGGCACGTCCCCTGCGTAAGGTGCCTCTTTACCTTGACTCTCATGGTTTATTAAGTATTTTTTGTGTCTTGTTTTTATGGTACTTGTTTTTATGTACCATCTATCTTCGTTCGTTTGCTACCTTAGTTGTTATCATACTGTTGCTTGGAGACTATGAAAATACTTTGTAAAGACGCACTTCTACCAGAACCTAACACAGACATTGTATTTAATGCTTTTTAACGCCATTTGAAGCCTTATTTTTGCAGAATCAATGTAATAATTTTCAGTGTTTTTTAATGACCCGCGGATACCTGATTAGCTCAGATTTATTTAGGTTTAAATGTCAGATTATTAGGTGTGTAACTGCCCGACATCAGCATGTATTACCTGTAAATGCTTACATTTATTCAAAGGTGAATGCTATTGACAGTGTAACAATATCAACACCATTTTTAAACTACTTTGTTACTCTAATTGTTTTACATACAGTTGTTTGGGCAAAACAAAGTCAATATTACACAATAACTAAACAAAATCAAATCTTCAAACGACTGCTAATTTCAGTCAGGTCCTTGTGTGTCCAGGGAATTATTACTAGAGTTTGTAAACATTATCAAAAAAGATATTTTGAGAGAATAAAAATATCGATGTAATCGATCATATACCAACAATACACTTGGTATTGACACCAGCAATTTATGGATTGTTCTGCCCTCCTCTTACGTGTTGTGTACTGACTCTGACAATGCTGACACACCAAGAGTTGTTGTTATGGAGACACCCTTAAAAAAACTAAAGTGCTACATCTAAAGGGGATACCCCAAATAAATTGAATTCAAATTATATCATTCTCTCTATAACTCTAATTAATCTACTTGTTAATTTCCTGTTAACAATTGCTTACTTTTTGCTGTAACACGCTCCCATCAACACTTCTTAAACTTTACTAAGCACTTGATTCTTAATAATAATAATAATAACTTGGATTTATATAGCGCTTTTCTAAGTACCCAAAGTCGCTTTACATGTAGAACCCATCATTCGTTCACACCTGGTGGTGGTAAGCTACTTTCATAGCCACAGCTGCCCTGGGGTAGACTGACGGAAGCGTGGCTGCAATTTGCAAACAACACCAATTCTTGGTGTTGTTTCAAGCTAGTTCCGCTTAGGTATTAGCATGCCTGCTCCTGGCTTGCTCTCGAAGTGTAAAATGTCTAGCCTCGTCCTCCAGTGATGAGAGTACTTAATATACTAAGAAAGGCAGTTTATTTGCCGCCGTTGAGGTGATTATTATTAACTTAGGGGAGCATCTCCACACTGTATATAGAGACACATCATTAGCTGCTAGTCAGTTATCAGCCGGGCCCTAAAAATAAATAAAGTTTCAGACAGAGGACATCTGCGTTTGTGAACAGCATTAAAAGGCATTAATCAGCAATGGCGATCACATACTTTTTCATGGAAATCTGTTGATACTGATCGGTGGTAGATCGATTGGCACATCCTTACTCCTAGTTGGTAATCATTTTTCTAGAGATATCAGGGACTATTTTTGCCTATTTTAAATGATTGGCCCAATCGATCTTTATCGCAGCTCAGTCCCTGGGTTTACAGGCTAAAGATTGTACTCACATGAAAGATTCCTTCAAAAAGGATGGACGCACAGGGAGACACGATTAATTTTCCATAACCCTTGTTTCAATGTAAAGTAGATGTTGATACTATCGATACCTAGTGTAGTATAAATATATGAACGATACTAAAGTGATTATATCAATATTTATATTTTTCTTCTTCTTACAAAATACTCCTTTTTTGGTAAGGTATGTTATTGTTCAATGAGTAAGTAGGATACAGGAAGGCTTTGAGGGCAAAACCCAAATTATTCAAATGGAGCCAATTGTCACGTCTGGGTCGCATATTTATGCGATGGTCGTTTCCCCAAGATGCGGATAGACGTCCGGAAGCAGTGTGCAGGTGAGAGAGATTATCTATTTCCAAAAACCAAGCAAGAATACAAAAACAGAAAAGAGTGCCAATTGCACAGGATGCTATGGTAAAGGCTTAACCAAAGACTAGCAAAAAACAGGAGAAAGAAGTAAGGATAACCAACATAACTATTGTGTGTAGCAAACAAAACAGCCAGGCAGGAATAAATAGCTCTCTGATTAGTGACCGGGAGCAGGTGAGCGTCCCGACCACAAATCAGAGGCAGCTGACAATAATCAGCACCCATGGCAACAATGACAACAAACCCGGGTGCAGACACAGAACTAAATCAACAACTAAGGAAATACTAAACTTAAACAAAACATGATGCGGGCAACGGATCATGACACCAATAGTAGTTTTTGCTTGTGTTTGGTTATTGTGCATGAGCTAGTTTATTTTGTTTAAAAATTATGTATTGGCATTCAATACCATACATCATCTGACTTACAACAATACTAGAACATTCTACATGCTTTGTAACTGAGCTGCTGTGTGGAACAATTTCCCTTGTGGATCAATAAAGTTTGTCTAAGTCTAAGTCTAAGTGTACTTGCTATACAACATTTTTAGTTCTAGAATCTATTGTCAAAGTATCGGAACTGAACTCAAAATTGAACTGGAGGCCAAAAGTGTCTATCGAGTTTGGAAGCCAAAAATTCCCTCCATATTTCACAACAAAAAGTGTTTTAATGTTACCTTGTGCAGCTTGATGACTTTCTCACGGCAGGCCTCCATTTCCTGCCTCAGAGTTCTGTTCTCTTCGGTGAGCACATCCACCCTCTGTTGAGCTTGTGTCATCATCGCAAATGACTCTCCCTGCAGGTTTGAGTAAGAATGCAGATGGGGGAAATGTCCAGGGGGAACAAAGGGCTGACCCTGGGGAGGGAGAGGCCCTTGGAAATGCTGCAGTTGATATGGATGATTTTGTTGCTGTTTGTTGTAACTCCGTGGTGTGGAGCTGTAGGGGCTGTTGGGGAAACCATGACATCTTTGTGGTGTTGGGTTCATAGACAGGGGGGTGAAAGGCTCCCCTACCTGATGGGAAACAAAACCCTGTAGATTGCGAAGCCCCATTCGGGGCAAGGTCTGACCCTGACTGTGTGGATGTTGGTGCAGGAAAGAAGGGTGAGAGGAGTGAGAAACACTGGGAACGCTACAGAAAGTAGAAGACTGGGCGCGGGACAAAGAGCCAACAGAAGTGACAGAAGAGGTGGGGCTGTGCTGGTGAAGGGATTTCTGGAACGTGCCTGAACCATCCTTACTGGATCTGAGGAGAGTAGAACACAAATGTTTTATTAACACAGCTTTCCCAAACAGTTGGTCAATCTTCAGAATTCTTCTTCAAAACACTTGCAAATAAAAGTTCTGGCGCTCGCGTTATCTCCAAAAATGTACGGACGCCTACGTGGTCACACAATTTTGTTTACCACAACACTTTACGGCACTACAAGTCACACTGTTGTTGGCTCATTGTGGTTAATTCTAGAGCTGCAACAATTAGCCCTTAATCGCAAGTGTCTCAATGGGCTTTACATACTCTCAATAACACCACCTGATCTAAGCTCACATCCAAGTGAGAAACAACACAAAAGACCACAGCTTGGTAAAAATAATACATTTTGAAAAGGGATCACAGATGTAGGGACCCTCCTTCCAGGGTGATTGGCTGCAATGGAATAATTATTTAATTGTTAAATTATTAGATAATTCTGGGAGCCCAGTCCATCGGGAAGCTAACAGATAGTCATAGGGGGATATTCTCATATATACAATACAAATGATATATATTTGGCCGACGATAAATTGTATTACTATTGTCATAACGTGATAATGCATGTTGACACAGTCTAGATGTTTCCTGCAAATTTCACAGCGACATTGTAGCATTCTCGCTAGCAAGCTAGCGGCTTACTAAACCTCCACTCCATGGCAACCAATAAGGTAAGTTTATTACAAGTATCACTGGAGGATGAGGATTAGCTAAACATGCTACACTTCACACCATAAGAGGATACAAGAAGCCATACAGTCTAGAACGGACGAAGCATGTCTGCGATGTGGACGTACTGTAATAGAAATAAAGTCGTTGATAGCGGTCTACAAAATGTGCAATGTGCAAATATTAAGAGGACAGTGGCGTTCTTTCAAGGATAGAAAGTCCAGCTGGAGCAGAAATATGGCCTTAATAGTCATCTGAGGTTAATAGCTAATGTTGTATTTGGGTCAATAGCATTTATAACTATTTCTGCTCCTTTTCCTTCTCAATTTATTTCAATACTGTATAAATTATTTGTATTTAATAATGAGTTACTAAAACTAAAACAAAAAAGGAAATGATACCACCATATATAAGGTTGAGGAGATTGTCACATTCCATGTTGGCCCACTTTGGGCACGCCTACACTCTTATTAATATAATTGTTAAATTTGTTTACAAAAATGGTAATTGAAAACCGAATCGTACGAAAACTGTGGTATCACTGTCTTTCATTTTCTTGCTCTTCACAAAAAAAAAACTTTTCACCAACTGTTAAAGAGTTCTTGTCTAAGGCAAATCGGCCCAGGATTCAACACAGGGCTATTCAACAGACAGCCTGGGGACCAAATCTTACCCTGGAATGACACTATTCTGGGCGCTGAGTTCAGTTCAAAACGTAGGAGATAAACATTTTTGCAGCAAATTCCAAAAAACCCTAGAGTGCTTGTGTTGAATGGGGGTACTTAGACCACTGTAAACACATTGGCAGATTTTTGCGTTTACATTTTAACCTTGCTAGTAGGGTTCGGCGATATAGACAATATATGATATAAATGATAAGAATTTGTCCAATGATATAGTTTTTAATACTATAATCATATCATAATGTATGTTGGTTAAGCCTTCTTGCTGTGTCCTGCAAATTTGACAGCAACAAGCGAACAAACGTGTCCTTAATACACTGTCGAGTCCTCTCGAACGTCGCTAACATCCCTACGCAGTGTTCTAAATACTCCTAAAATACTAATCCTCGCCTCTATGGCAGAAAATAATCTATGTGTTTTACAAGAATGATCACTGCAGTACGATGAACAGCTAAATATGTTAGGAGGATATGCCAACTGGTAAACGCTAAGCAGGAGCTCTTGATTGTAAACAGCGGTGGGCAGATCTATACAAATAGCGAAGTAAAGATACCAAGTATAGTATCAAGTCAGGTATCAGGTTGATACTGAAGTGGTTAGACTGATTATTAACTTGTAATTTACACTCAGGTGTTCCTTAAAGCACCCCTTTATGTCCTCTCCTTTTTGGCAGTTATCTAACTAAGGTGTTGTTGTACCTTGTTTACTTCATATGCAACTATTTAAGTCAAACGAGTGGTGTTCCTCAAGGTCCCATTTTAGGGCCCTCTATTTATTATCATTTGGGCTATTCAACTGGTGGCCCTTGAGTTCAGTTAAAAAAAGCTTGTGAGAGACTAACATTTTTGCAGAAGGTCAGAGCGCCCCTGTAACTCTAACAAAATAAATAGACAAAAATCAAATGCCTCCTGTAGAGGACACTAGTTTTTCGAGTATACAAAATAAGACGAATAGTGCAGGGCCTCAGCTTCATGGAAATGTGGCCTCCAAAACAATTCAGTTGAATATCCCTGATTTAAGAAGTTAAACACACACAGGATATTCATTTCTGTGATTTTAAAAAGGATTTCAACTGCAAATGAGCATCTTTCAAATCCATAATGACTAAACAGCATTTGTTTCTTTGCTTAATATATCTCATCTATAGTATTTCTCTTACCTAAATGAGCCATACTCTGGTGGGGGCTGATATCGGACATGGGGCACTTCCCTGGACTGTTCCTGATAAAAAGGACCTCCAGTCTCTTGCTGCATAGTCGGTAAGTTCATTCCTTTAAAGGGGTAGTCTGGAGGTGGGCCCCGATGCTGGGGCTTGTAGTAATCACCTGGCTGCCCTGCAGGGGACAGCTGGGTGGACAGTGAAGAGCTGATGACAGGAGCATGTGCCTTAACACCACTCGTGGCCAAGGAAAGCTGCATTAGTCGTTCGCTTAGAGATCGAACGTGACCTTGTTTTAGGTCCTTCAGTCCATCATCTTGGAGAACCTTAACTGCCCCGTTAACACGCTGCACGGTGGGCCGACCTTCTGTGCGCATTTTGGCATCCGTTACCCCAGTGACATAGAAGGCAGCTCCCCCTGAGGTTGGGAGTGAGGCCTGCTGGGACTGGTTGCTCTGTTGCTGAAGCTGAGGAGGTGGGCCATGACCACGGAAATATTGTGACTGAACCTTTGCTTCCTCGTAAGTAGGCAGTTCCTCCAAATTTAGGCACAGACCCTGGGTAGTTGAACCACATCCACTGCTTCCACCTGCACCAGTTATTGAACCAACTCCCCCTCCGTTGCTTCCACAACCTCCTACTACTCTGGACCCCAACTTCTCCAAGCTGTCTGTCTGTAGCTCTTGTCCCTGGGGCTCCTGCCGGGCAATGTGGGGGGTCATGGAATGGTCTTCGGATGGACCACCCTGCCCGTGCCCTCCACATCCAGGTCCTGCTCCTACCTGCTGTTGCTGCATCACAAAACTCCGATTCATCTGCTCCTGCAGGAGACGTTGCAGGACGGTACTATTGCCGCCTCCTGCGCTGCTGCTGTTCGGTGATTCTTCTGCTGCGGTCCTCATCGACCCTTTGCACGGACTACCTGATTAAAAAGGAATCCAAGCTCCTCCCAGTGCCTTTACTTCCTAAAAACAAAGGGTGAACAATATTGAGAAACATAAGAACACAGTGTGAAGTATGGAGGACATCTGTCATTTTCAGGTGTGCACTGTAAATATTGTACAGAGCAGATAACATTAAAGGGGACCTATGATGATTTTTATCCACATCGAAAACACTTATTTGTGGGTTAAATCAGTGTTTATAACTATAGGGCCAGGGCACATTGTTGGGCCGTGAGAGGCCCCTCGAGGGCGTCAAAAAATATCTGTTTCTCTGCTGTGGTCCGCATGGTCCCCATACTCAGTTATAATACACTTTTCCACCACTTATGGCAGTAATGACAATCTCAAACAAATAGAAGAAGTCTTCAGCTTAAGTCATAGAGAAGTTTCTTAAGCGCAAAAATTATGATTTAAGTGATGAAGCTATATTTTAATTTGCACTTAAATTTCATGACAGTTGTATTAAGAAAAATATTCATTAATAATGTAGTGTATTTATATTAGCACTACATAATTCCATCCATCCATCCATTTCCTACCGCTTATTCCCTTCGGGGCTGCGGGGGGCGCTGGAGCCTATCTCAGCTACAATCGGGCGGGAGGCAGGGTACACCCTGGACAAGTAGCCACCTCATCGCAGAGCCAACACAGATAGACAGACAACATTCACACTCACATTCACACACTAGGGCCAATATAAATGTATTTTTCATCAGTTATTTATAAGTCCCTTTTTCCATGCAGTATATTTCGTGATTACTTTTTTCCCCCCTAATTAGTCTGACCTAAGCCTAAGGTTTGTGTAAATTGATAATAACATTTGTGATTAACCTATGGTTTTATATCATTTGACAAGGTTGTTAACCTGTTAAACCATAAGTAGGTTATTATATGTATTAATTATTGAATACGATTAGAATCAAGGGTAAGATCACTAATTCAGTGTTACTATTTGAGTATGTTAAACAAGTTGAAAAACGTATTCGGGTGTTACCATTTAGTGGTCAATTGTACGGAATATGTACTGTACTGTGCAATCTACTAATAAAAGTTTCAATCAATCAATCAAAGTGGGCCCTCGGCCCCTCTGCAGTGGAAAAGTTGCGTTCCGAGGTCAAAAAGGTTAAGAGCACATGGTCTAGACCAGGGGTCGGCAACCCAAAATGTTGAAAGAGCCATATTGGACCAAAAATACAAAAACAAATCTGTCTAGAGCTGCAAAAAATTAAAAGCCATATTACATACAGATAGTGTGTCATGGGATATAAATTGAATTAAGATGACTTAAAGGAAACTAAATGACCTCAAATATAGCTACAAATGAGGCATAATGATGCAATATGTACATATAGCTAGCCTAAATAGCATGTTAGCATCGATTAGCTTGCAGTCATGCGGTGACCAAATATGCCTGATTAGCACTCCACACAAGTCAATAACATCAACAAAACTCACCTTTGTGCATTCATGCACAACGTTAAAAGTCTGGTGGACAAAATGAGACAGAAAAAGAAGTGGCATAAAACACGTCCTAGAAAGTCGGAGAAAGTTATACATGTAAACAAACTACGGTGAGTTCAAGGACCGCCAAAATTAGTAGGACAAAACGGTGCTCGCCAAATACTCGAATCAGTGAAGCATGTTTAATATAAACAGTGTGCTTTATAACAATTAGGGAGGTTTGTGTCATGTTTGTCCTCCTACAGAAACCATATTAAAACAAAAAAATATATATATTTTTTTCCCCTCATCTTTTTCCATTTTTCACACATTTTTGAAAAAGCTCCAGAGAGCCACTAGGGCGGCGCTAAAGAGCCGCGGGTTCCCGACCCCTGGTCTAGACAATACGTGTTTGACATGCTTTGCTGTAAACTCTTTTTTTTGTCCTATCCAGCCACTCAGGCAAATCATATTGTTGATGTAGATGCCCATATCTGCTGTACAAATTTACTTTACAAAAGAGAGGTGTGGAATACTTCTCTTGTAGAGTGGCTGTGCCAGCAACTTGAGGGTTCCAGGTTCGATCCCCACTTCCGCCATCCTAGTCACAGCTGTTGTGTCCTTGGGTAAGATATTTTACCCACCTACTCTCAGTGCCACCCACACTGGTTTAAATGTAACTTAGATAATGGGTTTCACTATGTAAAGCACTTTGAGTCACTATAGGAAAAGCGCTATATAAATATATTTCACTTCACTTGCTGCCTTATTTGTATTTGACTTTATTAAATGGATTTATTTATTGTTTGGCGGAGCCGAACCGGAGGAGGAGGGGATCGAAAAAAAGAAAAAAAGAAAGAGTGGTAAATTGCGTGGACAAGAGGGGGATAAGACAGAGAGGTGTTTTCTGGAGGCTTTGCCAGATAGATATTGGGTTTCACAATGTAAAGCACGTTGAGTCACTAGAAAAAAGCGCTATATAAATATAATTCTCTCACACACTCACACACACACACACACACACACACACACACACACACACACACACACACACACACACACACACACACACACACACACACACACGCACACACACACACACACACACACACACACACACACACACACACACACACACACACACACACACAAATCAAACACCGACTAAACCATGTATTGGAAATGTGCACTGTTTGAATGTATATCTTGAAGTTGTCACCACTTTTTTTTCCAGAAATGGTCGAAAATAAACTTCATAAACATTATATAGATTCACATGGTCACAACATTAGGTACACCGGCTTACTCTCTGATCGATTCAGACTTTGCATTTAAAAAAAAAAGCTTCTTTTATGTTGCATGTTGGTGTTTTTATGGTCATGCCACGATTAGATGATTGGACTTTGTCCAACCTTTTTGTGTGCAGACCACATCTAAGAAAGATTGAGTCTAAGTAAGTGCTTCCACCTCACAGTGACGTCACAACGTAGCCATCTGCAAAACCCGACGAACAGAGGTGTGCTGCGTTTAATGTTTTGGCATTGTTTAACATGAGTATCCAACATTGAAAAAACATTTTAGGTCTGCATACTACAAAACCCTAAACCAGTGAAGTTGGCATGTTGTGTAAATCGTAAATAAAAACAGAATACTATGATTTGCAAATCATTTCCAACTTATATTCAATTGAATACACTGCAAAGACAATATACTTAATGTTTGAACTGAGAAACTTTATTTTTTTTTTGCAAATAATCATTAACTTAGAATTTAATGGCAGCAACACATAGCAAAAAAGTTGGCACAGGGGCATTTTTACCACTGTGTTACATTGCCTTTCCCTTTAACAACACTCAGTAAATGTTTGGGAACCAAGGAGACCAACTTTTGAAACTTTTCAGGTGGAATTCTTTCCCATTCTTGCTTGATGAACAGCTTAAGTTGTTCAACAGTCCGGGGTCTCCGTTGTCGTATTTTACGCTTCTTAATGCGTCACACAATTTCAATGGGAAACAGGTCTGGACTACAGGCAGGCCAGTCTAGTACCCGCACTCTTTTACTACGAAGTCACGCTGTTGTAACATGTGCAGAATGTGGCTTGGCATTGTCTTGCTGAAATGAAAAATTAAAAAGAAGTTGCTTGGATGGCAACATATGTTGCTCCAAAACCTGTATGTACCTTTCAGCATTAATGGCGCCTTCACAGATGTGTAAGTTACCCATGCCTTGGGCACTAATACACCCCCATACCATCTCAGATGCTGGCTTTTGAACTTTGCGCCTATAACTGTCCGGATGATTCTTTTCCTTAGCGGTCCGGAGGACACAAGATCCACAGTTTCCAAAAACAATTTGAAATGTGGACTCGTCAGACCACAGAACACTTTTCCACTTTACATCAGTCCATCTTAGATGAGCTCGGGCTCAGCAAAGCCGGCGGCGTTTCTGGGTTTTGTTGACAAATGGCTTTCGCTTTGCATAGTAGAGTTTTTAACTTCCACTTACAGATGTAGCGACAAACTGTAGTTACTGACAGTGTTTTTCTGAAGTGTTCCTGAGCCCATGTGGTGATATCCTCTACACACTGATGTCGTTTTTTTGATGCAGTACCGCCTGAGGGATTAAAGGTCACGGCATTCCCGCTTACGTGCAGTGATTTCTCCAGATTCTTTGAAATTTTTTATGATATTACGGACCGTAGAATCCCTAAATTCCTTGCAATAGCTCGTTGAGAAATTGTTCTTAAACTGTTCGACAATTTGCTCACGCATTTGTTTACAAAGTAGTGACCCTCGCGCCATCCTTGTTTGTGAATGACTGAGCATTTAACGGAAGCTGCTTTTATACCTAACCATTGCACCCACATGTTCCCAATTAGCCTGTTCACCTGTGGGATGTTCCAAATAAGCATTTGATGAGCATTCCTCAACTTTCTCAGTCTTTCTTGCCACTTGTGCCAGCTTTTTTGAAACATGTTGCAGGCATCAAATTCCAAATGAGCTAATATTTGCAAAAAAATAACAAAGTTTACCAGTTCGAACGTTAATTATCTTGTCTTTGCAGTGTATTCAATTGAATATAGGTTGAAAAGGATTAGCAAAAAATTGTATTCTGTTTTTATTTACACAACATGCCAACTTCACTGGTTTTGGGTTTTGTATATACTGTATACTCTTATCATCCCTATGCCCATACCCTGCCATCCTTACCCCTATTGTCAACAAATAAAATATTGAGTGGAATCACAGCCTGAAGACACTTGACAATCAAAAACCGTGGCGAGAAGGATACGGATTTGGAAAAACCCAGTGAAGCGTTGCCTATTAGCAAAGACTGAAGGAGACTTCATCTGGAGGCCTGTAGAAGAAAGTCTGTCATTTAAGGAAGCTTGCACCAAGATGGATGAACTCAAGCCTCTTGAAGAAGTGAAGCAAGAGCGGACGGTAGTTAAAATACTTTTTTAACGTCTCACTAACAACATTATGAGGACCCACATGAAGATGTCTGCAAGGGAGTTACAAGAGAACTACAAACAGCTCACAGTAGGATGCTCCAAAGTTATGGAGGCAAATGAATAATTGGAGGTCGCTTACATGGAAGAGTGTGAGGTAGCAGTTGCAGAAAGCGCACCAGAGCTGAGCGCACAACAGAAAGCCTGCATAATAAAAACAGAGTTGAAAGAAATGAAACTCCCAGTTCGAGAGACACTCTGGGCTTATATGGGGAAAAATAGCTGTCCCTGGCTCTACAAATGGCAGAAGCAGATTCCAGAAATGTGTTTCCCACCAAAAGGGGCATATGATTTTAAGCTGACCCACTTGGAAAAGTTGGTACAAAAAGCCAAAAAGTACACCAAGACTTGAAACGCTGTGCCCTGCCTGCTGAAAAAAAATGTGATTATCTGCTAAAGGAACTTCAGATCAGCCTTCCTTAACTGGTGGCTAATCAGGGCTCCCTCATCAGAACAAGTTTGACTGAACAAAGGCCTGTCACAGCCCAAAATCCCAGCTCAAGTCGCAGCCATAAAGTTCAAGGCCACAGCCTTACCAAAGTTGCAAATCTGATCTTTTTATGTAGTTGTTCACATTACAAAAAAATGTGTCCAGACTCCAATATGAATGCAAAGTGAACCGAATACAGACCTAAGGTCACACGTCCTGCAGTGTTTACGGAAGTAAACATGCTTCAATTGTAGTCGTCTTACTACTGGCACATTTGCAGCAATTTTAGGGATTCTGTGCAATCAAAGTCAACATTTTCTGAACCGCGGAGAAGATTATGAAAGAAGATGTCTCCCGCAGTTTTGGGGACATTTGCCTCGATGTCTGCTCTGAAGAGCGTGTTGGCGATCAGTGGTGGAACATTGATTGAAGTGAGTTCCTAAAACATTGTTTTCACCTGTTTCTGATCATTTGTCAACTATTTATTTTGTATCCGTCTATTTTGGTGTATAATGATGACGCTTATGATAAGTGTCATCATTATTCGCCATTATGCAACCGGAGTGTGGGAGAGTTCCCAATGGAGTCGCATTATAACACTCTCTGATTGAATTGTAATATAACACTCATAAAAATAATGTATATAATATTTCTGACAGAAAAATAAATTCCATACCGTATGATAAACAAAGCACACTAGTACAGCTTTGCAGCATAGGTGTTCTACTTAAACTTAATTGATGTTGTTTAACAGCCTTAGTGTTATTTTAGAGTAGTATTTTGGGGGCTCTTGAAGACTGGATGCACTAACAGACTCATAGTCAAAAAGATAGTTTTGTGGGTGTATTTTATCTTCACTTTTATCGTTTTCACCATAAATAGCAGGTTATTGTGATAGTTCATATCACCCATCCCTACTGGTCAGGTGTGGCCTGAGAGCCTTGAATTTAGTGTAATAACAGGAAACTAACTATATTGCTTTTCAACCATTTTGATTTATTCAGTATTTCTGTGTAATTCTAATACAGTAACAACACGTTGTAAGCCAAAAAATCTTGCAAGTGCAAACATTCTGAAAAAAATAGGTTGTGCACAGACAACAAACTTTGGGTGAACATCCAGATCCTGTTCTCCAGGCAAGAATGTTAATTTCCACCAGAACCTCTCTTTTCAGGTCAACTCTCTAGTGCTATGCAAGTTCCTGACCGGTTCCCCTTCTTAAAGAGAAGAACCACCACCCCCGGTCTGCCAAATCCAGAGGTACCGTCCCCGATGTCCACGTAATGTTGCAGAGCCTTGTCAACCAAGACAGCCTCACAGCATCCAGAGCCTTAAGGAACTCCAGGAGGATTTCATCACCCCCTGGGGCCTTGCCACCAAGGAGCATTTTAACAACCTCGGCAAACTAAGCCCCACAAATCGAAGAGCCCACCACAGATTCCCCAGGCACTGCTTCCTCATAGGAAGACGTGTAGGTGGGATTGAGGAGGTCTTCGAAGTGTTCCCTCCGCTGATCTACAACATCCTGAGTCGAGGTCAGCAGCACACCATCCTCACCATAAACGGTTTTGACAGTGCACTGCTTCTCCATCCTGAGGCGGCGGATGGTTGTCCAGAATCGCTTCAAAGCCGTTTGGAAGTCGTTTTCCATGACTTCCTTGAACGCTTCCCATGTCCGAGTTTTTGCCTTTTTGACCGCCAAAGCCGCACACCGCTTGGCCTGTTGGTACCTGCCTGCTATCTCCGGAGTCCCATGAGCCAAAAGGACCCGATAGGACTCTTTCTTCAGCTTGACGGCATCCCTCAAGGGTTCTGGGATAACCGCCATGACAGGCACCAACCACCTTGCGGCCACAGCTCCGATCGACCGCCTCTTCAATAGAGGTACGGAATATAGTTCACCTCGGACTCAATCTCCAAGCTTGTGACATGTTCAAAGTTTTTCCGGAGGTGGGAATTGACCCTCACAATGCGTTTGGGCCTGCCAGGTCTGTCCAGCATCCTCCTCCACCATCGGAGCCAACTCACCACCAGGTGGTAATCGGTAGAAAGCTTTGCCTCTCTCTTCACCCGAGTGTCCAAAACATGAGACCGCAAATCAGATGACACAACTACAAAGTCCATCATGGCACTGCGGCCTTGGGTGTCCTGGTGCCAAGTGCACATATGGACACCCTTATTTTTGAACATTGTGTTTGTTATGGACAATCTGTGATGAGCACTAAAGTCCAATAACAAAACACCACTCGGGTTCAGATCCGGGAGGCCGTTCCTCCAAATCACGCCTCTCCAGGTTTCACTGTCATTGCCAATATGAGCGTTAAAGTCACACAGCAGAACAAGGGAATCACCTGAGGGAGCACTCTCCAGTACTCCCTCTAGGGAATCCAAAAAGGGTGAGTAATCTGAGCTGCTGTTTGGTGCGTAAGCACAAACAACAGTCAGGACCCGTCCCTCCACCCGAAGGCGGAGGGAATCTCCCCTCTCGTCTAACGGGTTGAACTCCAACGTACAGGCTTTGACCCAGGGGGAAACAAAAATTGCCACCCCAGCCCGTCTCCTCTCACTGCTTGCAACGACAGAGTGGAAGAGACAATTGAGCCTCTATCGAGAGAATTGGTTCCAGAGCCCTTGCTGTGCGTCAAAGTGATTTTGACTATATCTAGTCAGAACTTCTCCACGTGCACCAGTTCATGCTGCTTTCCCCTCAGCGAGGTGACATTCCACGTCCCAAGAGCTAGCTTATGTATGAGAGTATCGGACGCCAAGGGTCCTGCCTTCAGCTCACACTGCACCCGACCTCTATGCCCCCTCCAATGAGTCGTGAGCCCATTGGAGGGGGGACCCATGTTGCCTCTTCGGGCTGTGCCACCCGGCACTCGCCATCGAGCCCCACCTCCGGGTCTGGCTCCAGAGAGTGGCCCCGGTGACTTGTGTCCAGGCGAGGGAAATCTTAGTCTTCGTTTCTTCTTCTTCATAAAAGGTCTTCGACCATTGCACCTTCAATATTTACATTTTGTATTTATTGCATTACCTTCCAGTTTTCATATTCATCACACTTTCTGTATTCGTTTGTTCATAGTACTTTTTATGGACTGTGTATCTGTTTTTAGTGTTTATTTTGTCTTTGTTTGTGCTGTGCACAGTAGCTGAAGGAGTAACTCCCCCCTAAATATTGTACAAAGTACAAAGTACAAAGACAATAAAGGTGAATCTGAATCTCCATTATCCATCAATCCATCCATTTTCTACCGCTTGTCCCTTTCGGGGTTGCAACAAATAAAATATTGAGTGGAATTCACTCAAGTTGAAGTCTTTCTTTTTTGTGGGAAGCTACATAGCCTGCAGACACTTGACAATTGTGTTGACATTTTCTTTCCTTTCTGCCTTGACAGTTAAATGGATTATAATCAGAGGAAGGTCAAATCCATCCATCCATTTTCTACCGCTTGTCCCTTTTTGGCTGGGGGGGTGCTGGAGCCTAACTCAGCTGCATTCGAGCGGAAGGCGGGGTACACCCTGGACAAGTCGCCACCTCATCGCAGCCCAACACAGATAGACAGACAACATTCACACTCACATTCACACACTAGGGCAAATTTAGTGTTGGCAATCAACCTATCCCCAGGTGCATGTTTTTGGAGGTGGGAGGAAGCCGGAGTACCCGGAGGGCACGGGGAGAACATGCAAACTTTAAAATAAAAATGTATACATGTAATATATTTTTCTCCTGGTCCTTATTTTTGATAGGTCATAAAAAATATCAATGATTATCGATATTGACCGATACAAAAACCTTATATTGTGATACAGTTTTTAGCCATATCGCCCAGCCCTACTCAGACTATATTCCAAGTCAAAATCTATATTCGTTGCATCCCTAAACCCAAGTCCTTAGCTTAATCACATTAACATTGTTTCTTGTGTGGTTAATAACCACGTTAAATGCACATATATTGCCTTTTTTCAAAATTAAACCACAGTAACCCTGTGATCAGGGTCGGCCGCTGGCATAAACACTATGTGGTTGTTTAGGGCCGCAACATTTAAGGGGGCCACATGATTATGGCGACCAGTCACTTCAGTAGCTGATCATCAACGTGGTAGTCATGCTCTGCAAATATTTGCTGGTTCTATCTTGATAGGCTAAATCGCTTCATGGATACAATTATAATTTGTTTCTGAAAAACATTTTTTTCAGCGGCGAGTAAAAATGTTCTTTGTCATAGTTTTAGTTTGGTCTAGCAGCATCGTGGCCGCGTCCTCACAAAAGCCAATACAGATTACTAATTTAGCATCGCTTCGAACACCGTCCTTGTGATATATTTACGACTATTTCTAAAACGACTTTATTATTCAAGTTTATTTTGTAGCTGAACCTTAACTGTAAAGATATGGTTAAAGAGCATTTTCCTTTTTTGTAGTTTTTGCTCATTTAGTGTGTTTCGTTTAATTTTTAATTAATGTCAAAATGTCATATAGCAATTTTGAATGTGCTTCTCTGCGGTAGGGGTTTAAAAACTTGTCGTTCCATTTTGAATATCAACCTATTTTTTTACCTTTTCATATACATTTTGGACATTGTCCCTCTCGGGGTCGCTGGAGCCAATCTCAGCTGCATTCGGGCGGAAGGCGGGGTACACCCTGGAAAAGTCGCCACCTCATCACAGGGCCCCTATTGAAAATATTAGAGTAAATTGAATTGTAGTTGTCAATGAAGTATTTTTGTTTATCCATCCAATTTCTCCACATCGAGAGGAGCCAGATGAGGTGGTTCGGGCATCTGGTCAGGATGCCACCCAAACGCCTCCCTAGGGAGGTGTTTAGGGCACGTCCGACCGGTAGGAGGCCGCGGGGAAGACCCGGACACGTTGGGAAGACTATATATCCCGGCTGGCCTGGGAGCGCCTCGGGATCCCCGGGAGGAGCTGGACGAAGTGGCTGGGGAGAGGGAAGTCTGGGCTTCCCTGCTTAGGCTGCTGCCCCCGCGACCCGACCTCGGATAAGCGGAAGAAGATGGATGGATGGATGGATGGCATCCAATTTCTACCGCTAGTCCCTCTCGGGGTCGCGGGGGTGCTGGAGCCTGTCTCAGCTGCATTCGGGCGAAAGGCGGGGTACACCCTGGACAAGTCGCCCCCTTATCGCAGCTTTTTGTTTATTGGTCAAATGTAATCATACAAACCTTTAGATTATTTTTAAAATATTAATAACACATACATTTATAATAACTTAATATAGACATACCTGAACTGCATTTTTGTTGGTTATGTCTTTTATGCACATATGCATATAGAAATAGTGGACTCATTTAAATACCTGGGTGTTCGCTTCAACAACAAACTGGACGGGACTCACAATTTAAACGCTGTGTACAACAGTACAGAGTACAAAGTCGCCTACACTTCTTGATGAGACTAAAAGTAAAGTACTTAAAGTACCAATGATTGTCACACACACACTAGGTGTGGTGAAATTAACATCTGCATTTGACCCATCCCCTTGTTCACCCCCTGGGAGGTGAGGGGAGCAGTGAGCTGCGCCCGGGAATCATTTTGGTGATTTAACCCCCAATTCCAACCCTTGATGCCAAGCAGGGAGGTAATGGGTCCCATTTTTATAGTCTTTGGTATGACTCGGCCGGGGTTTGAACTCACGACCTACCAATCTCAGGGTGGACACTCTAACCCCAAGGCCACTAAGCAGGTAAGGTCCTTTGGGGTGTGCGGGTCACCTTCTACAACACTGTGGTGGCTTCTGCAGTGTTCTATGCTGTCGTTTGCTGGGGTGGAGGAAGCACGGTCAGAGACAGGAACAGACTTAATAAACTGATAATGAGAGCTGACTCCATCCTATGCTGCCTACTGGACAGCATTGAGGAGTTGGCATAATGATGTACACTACGAACATACTTAACACATGCACGCACATTGGCTTTGTGTGTTGTTAGCTAAGAAAAGTGATTTGGATAGCTAACGCTAGCCATCATTGAACATATATTCTATCATGACTGGAAATTGTTACCATATTTTCCGGACTATAAGGCGCATTTAAAATCCTTTTTTTCCTCAAAACTGGACAGTGCGCCTTATAACCCAGTGCGCCTAATGTAAGGAATACGTTTGGTTGAGCTTACTCACCTTGAAGCTATTTTATTTGGTACATGGTGTAACGATAAGTGTGACCAGTAAATGGCAGTCAAACATAAGAAATAAGTGTAGACAGCACTATGATTGCAATATGTCTCAAGTAAACAACACCAACATTTTAAATGTTCCATTGAAAATATATAACATTACACACACGGCGCTCAAAAATGTATCAAAATGTTTACTACGACTTTGGTAAGCTATGAAGCCGCACCGCTTGAAAGATTGTCGGCGCATTAAACATACGAGTATTATTATGGTGTGTGTATAAGGTAAGACATATTATCTGGCGTTTTGTTTCGCAATATTATGAAAAGCTAATTTTCTTACCTTCTGGTACCTGCTGATCTGTATTTAGGATCTGTAGAAGTCCTGAAAAATTGCGCGCAAGTCTATAAGCTTCTTATTTTTCCTCTATCTTCTTGTTATGTGACATTAATCCTCCGTTGTTGCCATTTCTAATATAAAGTAGTGTAAAGTTCTTTATTATATCTGTCAGTAAACTCATCATGAAAGTGCTAAAACATACCGGTGTAGTGGGTTACCATTATTCACCCAAGGAACTTTAGTTATTAGAGCTCCGGTCGGACGGTTTTCCCGGGACACATTTCCTGTGGAGATGCTGCTCTGTTATTGATTTAAGTAAAGTCTGAATGTCATTAAAACAGTTAGCTCCATCTTTTGACACTTCTTCCACTCCCGTCCTTGCACGCTACACCGCTACAACAAACATGACGGGGAGAAGACGCTGCCGAAGGTGAACCACGTAAATAAGACCGCTCACAAAACGACGCATCCGGAAGAGACTGTCAGAAAGCGGCTTGAAGATGATCTGTAAAATATAATCTATGCAACATTTTGACCAAAGAACCACCATTACATGTTATGTACACCACAAGGAAGTGTTTTCCATTTAGAATAAAAGTATAATAATATGACTCCTTTAATGTGCCCTATAATGCGCCTAATATATGAAAAAAGATCAAAAATAGACCATTCATTGGCAGTACGGCTTATAATCCGGTGCGCCCTATGGTCCGGAAAATACGGTAGTTGTTCTCTTGGACTGCCCCAGACATAAAAAAGGACATAGCAGACACACACAAAAAAACAAGGACACTGATTTTGCTACTTTTTGTACAAGGTAAAGCTTAGAGCTACGAGGTCATAGAAGTCACCAGAGGTATGAGGAAAAGTCTCAGTGTGGATGGAAGATAACCACTCATAATATAAAATAACAACAACAACTTGTATCATTGTATCACTTATAACAAGAGCTCTGCCTATTCCCAGTTCCGCATTTGCGTCACCACATATTTGCAGATTTAACTAACTGTAGTGGCTTGATGGCACTAACTATAAACTGACAAACTACCGTAGTATTTTTTGCCCGCTTATCATTAAGCAGAATCGAGTGCTTAAACAGAGAATCCCACGCGTCTGAGACTTGAATAGAGAATTGATAGAGATAAGAAACACGATTGAATTCAAGAAAGAACTTGAAGCCAAGTACAAAGCCGCCCCTCACCCTCTTTGCTCATCTCTGTCTTGGCCAACAAGAGTCTTCAAGAAGGATACCGGTAACTATTAAGTGATGTTATTGTTTGTCTAAAAACAAGATTTTCACTTTCTAAACCATACCGATAATGGAGCTTTGAGAATTGGCCGATTTTGATCCAATACGATATCAGCAGGAATCATTTATACTTGTAATATTTTGTAGTGTGGTATGTCAGAAAAGGTTCAATCGAATTAAATTAGCCAAATACAGAGTAATGCCAATTATGAAAAATACTAACGTATTTATTAATAACCATCTGGAATGGACTCATGTTGTCTTCAAGTTGTAGTGGAGTGGAAATTGTTTTTTTGCAACACCTAGTGGTCACAATAACTCAATAAGTTAAAGCCACGACACAGTGAGTTTACACGTTTGTGCCTGAATACTTTCTAATACGCTTCTGCATTCTGACCGTCTCTTCAGGATGCACCGTTTTGTGAGCGGTCTTGTTTACGTGCCTCCACTTCGACTGTGTCTTTTCCCCATCAGCAATGTTGTAGCTTTTAGCGCTTCCATACGGAGTCTACTGACAGATATAAGTTTGAACGATACGCTACTTTGCAATAAATATTGCAACATTGGAGGATACATGTGCATGTATGAGACATTCTGCCCCACAACAAGAGGATGGGGAAAAAGAAGGCGCTTATCGACTACATCGTCGGACTACAATGGCAGACTCGCACATAGGGCTGGGCGATATATCGATATACTCGATATATCGATATACTCGATATACCGCGGGTTTGTCTCTGTGCGATATAGAAAATGAGTATATCGTGATATTTGAGTATACATTCTCACGCAGTAGCTTTTAGCTGCGGGCATTACACTGCATGTGTTTCCCACTCTTTCTTGTCTCTCCTTCTCACATAAACGTAAATCAAGCGCACCTTCTTACACACGACACGTGTGCAACGTCACACGCTCCCGCGGAGCGGAGAGGTAGCGACATGCTAACGTTAGCTGTGATGCTAACGGTGAGGTGCGGGTGGTAATACGAGAGAGAGAAGGTGCGAATCTGGTAACAAATGGAGGAAGAATTAATTACCGTATTTTTCGGACTATAAGTCGCAGTTTTTTTCATAGTTTGGCCGGGCTCCATTGCGACTTATATACGTTTTTTTCCTTCTTTATTATGCATTTTCGGCAGGTGCGACTTATACTCCGAAAAATACGGTACTAAGAAAAACAGCACGGGGTCCATCGTCCGACGGTGGTTTGGCTTCAAGCGGGAATATGTTCAACATTTATGCGGCAAAAGCGTTGCTACAAAAAGTAGCAGCACTGCTAATGTAGCATCATTTGAAAAGTCACCCGCTAGAGAATGAGGAGTGCTTGAAACTCTACATGTCAACATCTCCGGCCGGTGCCACACCAACAAAATGCCAAAGCAACTATTTCCAGATCAACACCGTATGAAAAAAAAAGTCAACAACAGAAGGAGATAACGTCCGCAGGAACCTACCACTTAGCGAAGGACATACACTGTTTGATTTCCTATTATGCAGCTCATTTTTATTTGACAGTTATTGAAATATCTTGTGTGACATCATGCACAAAAGTGCACTTTATTTGTTTTTAACTATTGTAGTGGCTTTCTGTACAAAAAGTGCACTTTAATTTAGTGTTGTTTTGATATGTCATCTTGGTGACATCATTCACAAAAGTGCACTAATAGGTTGTTATAAAATGTCTCTGACAATCTTGCACTTTCTGTTTTGGAAATGACATGAATGTCTGTGCCACTGCTTAATAACTGTTTAATAAATACAGTTTTGGTAAATTGACTTACTTGTGATTTCCCTCTCTGCATGAAAGTTTAAAATGAGCATATATTAATGCAGTACAAACAAGAATGTTTTAATGTAGACACATAGAATCATCATACTGCTGTGATTATTTGCATCAAGTGTTCATTCAAGGCTAAGGCAAAATATCGAGATATATATCGTGTATCGTGACATGGCCTAAAAATATTGAGATATTAATAAAAGGCCATATCGCCCAGCCCTACGCGCACAAGACACTTTGGGTAAATTTCTACCATATAAGGACAATCCACTGAGGATATGTCTACACTAAGCCGGATAACCCCTTAAACAAATAACTATTTAGCCTAAGCCCCGTTTCAGCCACACTAAACCATCGTTTAAGGTAACCCTCCTTGGATAATTTTTTACACGGGTAAGTGCGCCGTGTATTTCTTGAATCTCCGGCTCTTAGCTTTGTATGGACTCATTGATCGTTTACAAACTGAGTTGGGAGAGGAAGTGACGTCAGAAAGACCGCGCCCCACACAGGAAGTGACGTCAGAAAAAACGCGCCACAGCCAGCTTCATAACAACCACAGCTAACCACTGGAAAGATGGAGGCGAGTCATCCAGACATGCCCTTGTTTCTCATTCTTCTACATGTACTTGTGGAAATCACACATGAATACCTTAAGAGAAGAAAACGCGCGATTGCAGCTATTTCGGATACAACACATCTCAGACGGAAAGAGAACTTTCGAATGTCTGGGTCAGCTGTGATTCTACTTACCGAAAAACTTTGTCCATTTGTCGAAGGAGAGACAACGAAGATGTGGGCTCCCGTGGATGTGATAAAAAAGGTAGCGTGTGCTTTGTATTACCTGGCCGTCGAGAGAAGACTACGGAAAACATTGAATGCATTTGGACTGGCAAAGCAGACTGTATCAGTTATTGTCCGCCATGTATGTCGCGGACTCAACGTCTAGGTCCAGAGTATATAAAGTCACCAAAAACGAATGGACAATGAAGGTGGAAGCAAAAGAGTGAGGAGTGTCCTGACCAGATATCTCGATCCCAAGATTGATTCTTTATCACATTGTTTACGTGTCTAATAAAGATTTGATTAATTTATCATGGCTCAGGTGTGATTCACTACAATAGGGCCCAACAGCACACTGGATTCCGGTTAATTGAAATACCACAACACTAGATATTGTTCAGATAAGTTAAATTTAAGAACTTGCACACAAAGCAACACTGGAGGTGACTATGACGTGCGCATTTTCCGCGCATGCGTACTAGGTCACGTTGCGCCGGCGGACGGACGGGGAGAGGGGGTCTTAAACAATCATTGTGTGTGTGTGGAAAAGGATAAGGCAAGGTGGGATTTACCCTGGATAACCTTAGTTCAGTGGTTCTTAACCTTGTTGGAGGTACCGAACCCCACCAGTTTCATATGCGCATTCACCGAACCCTTCTTTAGTGAAAAAAAAAAAAAAAATTTTTTTCAAATTCAAGACAAAGTTAGATGTTTTTGGTAACACTTTAGTATGGGGAACATATTCTAAGTAACAAATACTTAATTTAGAGTTATTTGGTTAGGGTTAGGGTTAGAGGGTTAGGGTTATAATAAGGCCATGCCGAATAAGGTATTAATAAGTACTTAATAATGACTAGTTAAGAGCCAATATGTTACTAATTTGCATGTTAATAAGCAACTAATTAATGGTGAATATGTTCCCCATACTAAAGTGTTACCATGTTTTTTTACTGGTGCACAAAATGAACCGTGCATGAACATCACCTTGTTCAAAGAACAAAACCAACACAGTGCATAACTCACAACAAATTACACACCTGCAATTCAGTGTGACTTCTGCTGTTGCCGTATCCGTAATACGCCGATAGCAAAAAGTTTTTATTTACACGATGAGTCGGGCGTGTCTTGACCTCCGCCGAACCACTGACCCCGACTCACCGAACCCCTAGGGTTCCATCGAACCCAGGTTAAGAACCACTGCCTTAGTTAGTTCTTAGTGTACCGGTAAACGGGGCCTGAGTCGCAACTGGGAATACTGTCACGATTGGGCAAAATTATTGTATGAAAAAAGTCAAGACTGTTTTATAAATATCGCCGCCATGCCTCCATGGTTTTGGTTTCAAATTTTCGGCTCTTATGCAGATCCTAAATACACAAAAACTTGAACCAAGAGGTAAAAAAAAAGTTAGTTCTGCATAACAGGGCCCCTATAAGAGCTAACTGTGTATCGATTCTGCCCTGCAAAAATGATGGTTCAAATTAACATTTATAGATAAAATACATTTATATTAATTATCCACAAAACACAAATGAAAGTGTTGGATGGAGAATGTTTTTAAATGAAATAAAAGGAGAGGATGATGATGCTTGAGAAAAGTGTACTCCAATATTACAAACTTAATTTGGAATATAAAATCTACCAAGATGACAGAAAAAATGTTGGCTAAGTTTCACTGCCAAAGATGAAGTTAATGTTCACACAATTATTGTAATTTGACACTTTCCAAGCATTAGTACTCGGTCTTCCGAAACAACTTTTTTAACTGTCATTATAGTATCAGCGCCGTGTTTTAGAGAAAATTGGAGTTAAAAAAAAGGGGTGAGAAAACAGCACACAAAAAGAGAAAAAACTTCTTTTTTTTTTACCTTGCAGCTTCTTCAACACGCCTTCAGTGGAAACATGTTCCTCAGATCTTCTTCGTTCCCGCTACTCAACTCAACGCTGAACCAAACATGAAAAACTTAACATAATTCAACAAAACATCAAAATATCAGTCGTCAACCGCCAGACTTGGGATGGGATTGTGTTTTTAGCGAACAATTGGTCTTTTCAGCGGTTTTAGTCCTTGTTGCTACTTTCATGTTTTTCCATAAAAAGGGAGGTCCTGAAGCAGGAAGCAAAAACACAATATCCGGTTTGCGGAAATCCAGAATAATGTTTCACAAATAAAATACCTTTCTAACTTTACCATCATTTCTCACCTTCGACTCTGAGGACTTAGTTAGATATTTATTAAAAAGTCCCTTCATGCCTATCTTGGTACTTATGTCTCGAACACAACAGTATTAGTCGATAAATTTGGGAAAGTGTTCCATTTTTAATGACCATGCAGGCCACTTGCAGAAAAAAAAACTATACAATTAAACAAAAATTCTATCCATCCATTTTCTACCGCTTGTCCCTTTTGGGGTCGCGGGGGGTGCTGGAGCCTATCTCAGCTGCATTCGGGCGGAAGGCGGGGTACACCCTGGACAAGTCGCCACCTCATCACAGGGCCAACACAGAGAGACAGACAACATCCACACTCACGTTCACACTCTAGGGCCAATTTTAGTGTTGCCAATCAACCTATTTTATTTTATTTTGTTTTTATTAAAGCATTTGTAAAATAGTTGTATGCACTAATTAATGCATACACATAGAATTAATCATTATAATAAAGTTGTATTTCCATGATTATTTTTAAACAAATCAGTCCATTTTCAATTAGTTTTTTTTTAAATGACGAATACATGGATATACAGCGCCGCCTCGTGCTAAATTGTGGCCCGACATAGATTTTTTTTCCAGTTTTATTCATGGTAAACGATTATTTATTTTCATTTCTACCATTATAACCTTTTTTTTTTTTTTTTTTTCATTCATGGGAAACGATAATTTATTTTTATTTTTACCATTATAACCATTTTTTTTTCAGTTTTATTCATGGGAAACGATTATTTATTTTCATTTTACCATTATAAGCTTCTTTTTTTTTTTCATTTTTATTCATGGGAAGCGATTATTTATTTTCATTTTTACCATTATAGACATTTTTTTCAGTTTTATTCATGGGAAACGATTATTTATTTTCATTTTTACCTTAACCCTTTTTTTCGAGTTTTATTCATGGGAAACGATTATTTATTTTCATTTTTACCATTATAGCCATTTTTTTCAGTTTTATTCATGGGAAACAATTATTTATTTTTAATTTTTACCATTATAACCCTTTTTTTCGAGTTTTATTCATGGGAAACGATTATTTATTTACATTTTTACCACTTTAACCATTTTTTTCAGTTTTATTCATGGGAAACGATTATTTATTTTCATTTTTACCATTATAACCTTTTTTTCAGTTTTATTCATGGTAAACGATTATTTATTTAAATTTTTTACCATTATAACCTTTTTTTCAGTTGTATTCATGGGACACGACTATTTATTTTCATTTTTACCATTATAACCTTTTTTTCAGTTTTATTCATGGGAAACGATTATTTATTTTCATTTTTACCTTAACCCTTTTTTTCGAGTTTTATTCATGGGAAACGATTATTTATTTTCATTTTTACCATTATAGCCATTTTTTTCAGTTTTATTCATGGGAAACAATTATTTATTTTATTTTTTTACCATTATAACCCTTTTTTTCGAGTTTTATTCATGGGAAACGATTATTTATTTAAATCTTTACCATTATAACCATTTTTTTTCAGTTTTATTCAGGGGAAACGATTATTTATTTTCATTTTTACCATTGTAACCTTTTTTTCAGTTTTATTCATGGTAAACGATTATTTATTTAAATTTTTTACCATTATAACCTTTTTTTTCAGTTTTATTCATGGGAAACGATTATTAATTTTCATTTTTACCATTATAACCCTTTTTTTGAGTTTTATTCATGGGAAACGATTATTTATTTTAATTTTTACCATTATAGCCATTTCTTTCAGTTGTATTCATGGGACACGACTATTTATTTTAATTTTTACCATTATAATCTTTTTTCAGTTTTATTCATGGTAAACGATTATTTATTTTAATTTTTTACCATTATAACCTTTTTTTTCATTTTTATTCATGGGAAACAATTATTTATTTTCATTTTTACCATTACAACTATTTTATTTTTATTTTTTCAGTTTTATTCATGGGAAACGATTATTAATTTTTATTTTTACCATTATAACCCTTTTTTTGAGTTGTATTCATGGGAAACGATTATTTATTTAAATTTTTACCATTATAACCATTTTTTTCAGTTTTATTCATGGGAAACGATTATTTATTTTCATTTTTACCATAATAAAAAAAAACTTCAGTTTTATTCATGGAAAACAATTATAACAATTTTTTTTTTTAGTTTTATTCATGGGAAACGATTATTTATTTAAATTTTTACTATTATAACTAAACTTGTATTTAATTTGATGCATGTTTGGTACTAAAACGATTTCATGGGAAATAAACTTTTTAGAGCAAATTAATTAAATGTAATATATTCAAAATGTATAACCAATGTTTAACCCGGCTAACTCAACTCCATTGAGCGGAATTTAAACCCATTATCACTGATTTTCAAGGCAAGTACTGATGCAGTGCACCACAGATGCCAGTGGGCTGATATAGCAGGGTGTAGATTAGTGGTAAAAATGCCATATATTGCACAGTCATTCATAAATTTACATTGCACATGCGCGTCTTCTCGCAAAACTAATCGCAGGGGCCTACGCATATAATATACAATCAAAACTTGTAATATAGAAATAGTGAAGTGTGTACTTTCATTAACAAATGCTGTAAAAGCGTTAAATTGTAATATATTTGTGGGCGTGTCAGAAATAAATCGAGTCAGTTTATAACCTGTTTTGAAAATGCTTTACTATAATTTTTAGAGAGAAAAAACTTTATGGATTCCCCATAGAAGAAGACTTTTGACAAGAACAAGAAAGTTTGCGGTCCCCTCCAAGGTTTCTCATTGTATCCCATTAGGTTGAGTTTTGTCTTGCCTTGATGTGGGATTTGAGCAGAGGATGTCGTTATGGCTTGTGCAGCCCTTTGAGACACTTGTGATTAAGGGTTATATAAATAAACTTTGATTGATTGATTGAAATTCAGGTGTAAATAACATATTGTGAGAATTGGTTTGAATTAATAAATACATGTTGAATTGAGAATATAATTTCAACCGAATTGAATCGGGAATTGTTGCAAGATTCACAAAGATTAGATAAAAGTATCTAATTTTTCAATCATTTAATTTTATAAAAATATTAATTCTAGATTATTTTTTGTATATGTACTGTATATTTATTATATGTGACAGACTTAAGAGACAGTGTTTTTAACAGTGATGGGCAGTAACAAGCTACATGTAGCTAAGCTACGTAGCTTAAAGGCCTACTGAAACCCACTACTACCGACCACACAGTCTGATAGTTTATATATCAATGATGAAATCTTAACATTGCAACACATGCCAATACGGCCGGGTTAGCTTACTAAAGTGCAATTTTAAATTTTGCGCGAAATATCCTGCTGAAAACATCTCGGTATGATGACGTCAGCGCGTGACGTCACGGATTGTAGAGGACATTTTGGGCCAGCATGGTGGCCAGCTATTAAGTCGTCTGTTTTCATCGCAAAATTCCACAGTATTCTGGACGTCTGTGTTGGTGAATCTTTTGCAATTTGTTCAATGAACAATGGAGACAGCAAAGAAGAAAGCTGTAGGTGGGAAGCGGTGTATTGCGGCCGACTGCAGAAACACAAACACAGCCGGTGTTTCATTGTTTACATTCCCGGAAGATGACAGTCAAGCTTTACCATTGGCCTGTGGAGAACTGGGACAACAGAGACTCTTACCAGGAGGACTTTGAGTTGGATACGCAGACACGGTACCGTGAGTACGCATGCAGCTGCGGCTTCCAAACATTTGGTCGCTTGCCCGTACGTGCGTGCCGCTATGTGCATGTCACGTACGTAACTTTGGGGACTTTGAGGAAATATATGTGCTGTATGAACTTTGGGGAGGTGAACGGTACTTTGGGCTGTGGGATTGAGTGTGTTGTGCAGGTGTTTGAGTTGTATTGGCGGGTTATATGGACGGGAGGGGGGAGGTGTTTGTTATGCGGGATTAATTTGTGGCATGTTAAATATAAGCCTGCTTGTGTTGTGGCTAATAGAGTATATATATGTCTTGTGTTTATTTACTTTTTTAGTCATTCCCAGCTGAATATCAGGTCCCAGCCGCCTCTCACAGCATCTTCCCTATCTGAATCGCTCCCACTGCCCTCTAGTCCTTCACTCTCACTTTCCTCATCCACAAATCTTTCATCCTCGCTCAAATTAATGGGGAAATCGTCGCTTTCTCGGTCCGAATCGCTCTCGCTGCTGGTGGCCATGATTGTAAACAATGTGTGGATGTGAGGAGCTCCACAACCTGTGACGTCACGTTGCGAACTTTATCGTCGATGTTCTCTACTAAATCCTTTCAGCAAAAATATGGCAATATCGCGAAATGATCAAGTATGACACATAGAATGGACCTGCTATCCCCGTTTAAATAAGAAAATCGCATTTCAGTAGGCCTTTAACTACATTTTCCAGTATCATTGCGGTATCTTAGCTACTTTTTGAACAAGTAGCTTTTCCTTTAACTTAGCTATTTTTAGACCCATGTAGCTAAGAAGCTTACATCAAAGCTACAAAGAGAGAAAACGGACTGCGAATCCAGGCCCCCTAAAAATATGAACAAAATACAATGACGTGGATAAATAAGAACATCAATACATACGGAGAAAATCCATGACGATTGGTTGGTGTTTGTACGATGAGTCACAATTGGCTAAGGTAAAAAAATGTTTTTTAAAGTACCAATTATTGTCACACACACACTAGGTGTGGTGAAATTATTCTCTGCATTTGACCCTGATCCCCTCACCCCCCAAGGGGTGAGGGGATCAGTGAGCAGCAGCGGTGGCAGCGCCCGGGAATTAGGGAGAAACATTACAGACTGGCCAATTAGAGGCAAGTTAAGACGGCTCATCGAAACCAGGAAGCAAAATCATAACAGACACGCACTCATGTCACATGACGACGAGGGAGTCGGAGACAGCGGTCCATTTAAAAAATAATATTTGAAAATAGCAGAGGGATTCTGTTCCGCAGATTAGATTTTTCCTTTAGTAATGAAGAAGAACAAAACCCACAATATTGCGTGTCTTCGGTCATATTTAGACAAATGTATGTGTTCAGAAAAAACAATGACCAAAACCTTAATTTGTAATGGTTTGAACCAAACCACAACATGAAACTAAACTGCTCTCTCATCTAAGATGCCCAACACAATTTTAGGAACACACATTAAGTTGAGTAGAGTTCATGAACAGTTTTACAGCACATAACCATTACCAACGGTTCCCAAAAAACTGTTTTTTTTTACTGTAGGTAGAGAAAATGAATAACCTTATAGGGGTGGGCCAAAGAAAAGGCAAACTAATTAGATACATACAATAGAGTGTGGGGACCCCTAAAGGTAGTAGTAGGGTGTCCCCTGCTAAATGACTGATAGTTAATAGTAATGAACCCTTATTGGGTCCATTTGTACACTGTCAGTTACATTAACATTGACATTATACATGTGGGGCCCATAGATATAAATGCTGTTAAATGTAGCTTTGATGTATCCATCCATCCATCCATCCATCTTCTTCCGCTTATCCGAGGTCGGGTCAAGGGGGAAGCAGCCTAAGCAGGGAAGCCCAGACTTCCCTCTCCCCAGCTACTTCGTCCAGCTCTTCCCGGGGGGATCCCGAGGCGTTCCCAGGCCAGCCGGGAAACATAGTCTTCCCAAGGTGTCCTGTGTCTTCCCCGTGGCTTCCTACCGGTCGGACGTGCCTTAAACACCTCCCTAGGGAGGCGTTGGCTTGGCATCCTGACCAGATGCCCGAAACACCTCATCTGGCTCCTCTCGATGTGGAGGAGCAACGGCTTTACTTTGAGCTCCTACCGGATGGCAGAGCTTCTCACCCTATTTCCAAGGGAGAGCCCCACCACCCGGCGGTGGAAACTAATTTCGTCCGCTTGTATCCGCGATCTTGTCCTTTCGGTCATAACCCAAAGCTCATGACCATAGGTGAGGATGGGAACGACCGGTAAATTGAGAGCTTTGCCTTCCGGCTCAGCTCCTTCTTCACCACAACGGATCGATACAGCGTCCACATTACTGAAGACGCCGCACCGAGCCGCCTGTCGATCTCACGATCCACTCTTCCCTCACTCGTGAACAAGACTCCGATGTACTTGAACTCCTCCACTTGGGGTAGGGTCTCCTCCCCAACCTGGAGATGGCACTCCACCCTTTTCCGGGCGAGAACCATGGACTCAGACTTGGAGGTGCTCATCCTAGTCGCTTCACACTCGGCTGCGAACCGATCCAGTGAGAGCTGAAGATCCTGGCCAGATGAAGCCATCAGGACCACATCATCTGCAAAAAGCAGAGACCTAATCCTGCAGCCACCAAACCGGATCCCCTCAACGCCCTGACTGCGCCTAGAAATTCTGTCCATAAAAGTTATGAACAGAATCGGTGACAAAGGGCAGCCTTGGCGGAATCCAACCCTCACTGGAAACGCGTCTGACTTACTGCCGGCAATGCGGACCAAGCTCTGACACTGATCGTACAGGAAGCGGACCGCCACAATCAGACAGTCCGATACCCCATACTCTCTGAGCACTGAGGACTTCCAGAGGGACACGGTCGAATGCTTTCTCCAAGTCCACAAAGCACATGTAGACTGGTTGGGCAAACTCCCATGCACCCTCAAGGACCCTGCCGAGAGTATAGAGCTGGTGCACAGTTCCACAACCAGGACAAAAACCGCACTGTTCCTCCTGAATCCGAGATTCGACTATCCGGAGTAGCCTCCTCTCCAATACACCTGAATAGACCTTACCGGGAAGGCTGAGGAGTGTGATCCCACGATAGTTGGAACACACCCTCCGGTTCCCCTTCTTAAAGAGAGGAACCACCACCCCGGTCTGCCAATCCAGAGGTACCGACCCCTATGTCCACGCGATGTTGCAGAGTCTTGTCAACCAAGACAGCCCCACAGCATCCAGAGCCTTAAGGAACTCCGGATCTCATCCACCCCCGGGGCCTTGCCACTGAGGAGCTTTTTAACTACCTCTGCAACCTCAGCCCCAGAAATAGGAAAGCCCACCACAGATTCCCCAGGAACTGCTTCTTCATAGGAAGACGTGTTGGTGGGATTAAAGAGGTATTCAAAGTATTCCCTCCACCGACCCACAACATCCGCAGTCGAGGTCAGCAGAACACCATCCTCACCATACACGGCGTTGATAGTGCACTGCTTCCCCTTCCTGAGGCGGCGGATGGTGGTCCAGAATCGCTTCGAAGCAGTCCAGAAGTCGTTTTCCATGGCTTCCTCAAACTCCTCCTGCCGCCCAGCTCACATTGCACCCGACCTCTATGGCCCCCTCCCATGAGTGGTGAGCCCAATGGAGGGGGGACTCACATTTCTTCTTCGGGCTGTGCCCGGCCGAGTCCCATGGGGACAGGCCCGGCCACCAGGCGCTCGCCATCGTGCCCCAACTCCGGGCCTGGCTCCGGGCGAGGGAAAACTGAGTCTCAGTTGTTGTATTTCCATAGAAGTCTTCGAAGCTACAATTCTCCAGTGATAGCTTCCCCTGTAACTTAGCTACATTTAATCGAGAGTAAGTTGTAGCTTAGCTTACTACATTTTCCAAGTAGCTTGCCCATCACTGTTTATTAAGGTCCATTTGCAATAAAGCTAGTCGAAGATCATCTCTAACACAACACTCTGATGTTTTTAGAAATCTGCTGAAAAAAGAGAGAGGATCTCAGCTGAAACTTTGAGGAACACACCTCGAGATGTGACGTTCATAAATTAATTAAGTCTATTGAA
>NC_084556.2:39485000-39495000 GCF_033978685.3 Nerophis lumbriciformis
TGAAGTTAGCACGGTGTGTAATTTGTAAATAAAAACAGAATACAATGATTTGCAAATACTTTTCAACTTATATTCAATTGAATTGACTGCAAAGACAAGATATTTAATGTTCAAACTGATAGATTTTTTTGCAAATTTTGCAAATAATCATTAACTTAGAATTTAATGGCAGCACACATTGCAAAAAAAATAGGCACAGGGGCATTTCCAAACATGGCCTTTCCTTTTAACAACACTCAGTAAACGTTTGGGAACTGAGGAGACCCATTTTTGAAGCTTTTCAAGTGACATTCTTTCCCATTCTTGCTTGATGTACAGCTTAAGTTATTCAACAGTCCGGGGTCTCCGTTGTCGTATTTTAGGCTTCGTAATGCGCCACACATTTTCAATGGGAGACAGGTCTGGACTACAAGCAGGCCAGTCTAGAACCCGCACTCTTTTACTACAAAGCCACGCTGTTTGTCTGTGCAGAATGTAGCTTGTTTGTCTGTGCAGAATGTAGCTTGGCATTGTCTTGCTGAAATAAGCAGGGGCGTTCATGAAAATGATGTTGCTTGGATGGCAACATACAGTATGTTGCTCCAGAACCTGCATGTACCTTTCAGAATTAATGGTGCCTTCACAGATGTGTAAGTTACCCATGCCTTTGGCACTAATTCACCCCCATACCATCACAGATGCTGGCTTTTGAACTTTGCGCCTAGAACAGTCCGGATGGTTCTTCAAAGGACACGACGTCCACAGTTTCCAAAAACAATTTGAAATGTGGATTCGTCAGACCACAGAGCACTTTTACACTTTGCATCAGTCCATCTTAGATGAGCTCGGGCCCAGCGAAACCGGCGGCATTTCTGGGTGTTGCATAGTAGAGTTTTAACTTGCACTTACAGATGTAACGTCCAACTGTAGTTACTGACAGTGGTTTTCTGAAGTGTTCCTGAGCCCATGTGGTGATATCCTTTGCACACCGATGTCGCTTGTTGATTCAGTACCGCCTGCAGTGATTTCTCCAGATTCTCAGAACCCTTTGATGATATTACGGACCGTAGATGGTGAAATCCCTCAATTCCTTGCAATAGCTGGTTGAGAAAGGTTTTTCTTAAACTGTTCAACAATTTGCTCACGCATTTGTTGACAGAGGGGTGACCCTCGCCCCATCCTTGTTTGTGAATGACTGAGCATTTCATGGAAGCTGCTTTTTTACCCAATCATGGCACCCACCTGTTCCCAATTAGCCTGTTCACCTGTTGGATTTTCCAAATAAGTGTTTGATGAGCATTCCTCAACTTTATCAGTTTTTTTGCCACTTTTGCCAGATTTTTTGAAACATGTTGCAGGCATCAAATTCCAAATGAGCTAATATTTGCAAAAAATAACAAAGTTTACTAGTTCGAACGTTAAATTTCTTGTCTTTGCAGTCTATTCAAATGTAATATAGGTTGAAATAGATTTGCAAATCATTGTATTCTGTTTTTATTTACGAATTACACAACATGTCAACTGGTTTTGGGTTTTGTAGACAAGCACTCGGCGAGCACATACCTCTCCAGACCCTATCCACCAATAGTAAAAAGTCCTTAATCCAGAAGGTGATCTGGATCAGCCCCAAAATGCCCTGTTACTCATCCCATTTCTTTTCTTTATTTTTTTCTTTTCTTTTTTTTTAATGAATTTATTAATCAATCAACAAAACAATACACAACAACACCACAACAATGCAATCCAATTCCAAAACCAAACTCGTCCCAGCAACATTAAGAACAACAATAAACAGAGCAATTGAGAGCAATTGAGGAAACACAAATCCAAATGTAGTGAAACAAAAATGAACATTAACGATAACAGCATCAATATTAGTGACAATTTCAAGATAGCAGTGATTAAAAAAAACCTCATTGATATCATCATTAAAAACATTAATCAAAAATAATAAAAAAGTTAGAAATGAACAATAGTGTGTCACAGTGGCTTACACTTGCATCACATCCCATAAGCCCGACAACACACCGCGTCCAACATTTTCCACAAAGATATAATAAGTCATATTTTGGTTCATTTATTAGTTGAAACCAATTTAAATAATGGATCCCATATTCCAATATATGACTCATTATTATCTAAACTAAATGCAGTTTGTTCTACTGATATCATCTCCATAGCTTGTGTGTACCAGTCAGTATGAGTTGGACTATCAACAGCTATCCATTTTTTAAATATTACCCTTTTTGTTATGATGCATATTGAAAGAAAAGCATTTTTACTCTTTGATGACACGTTACTAAATTGATGTAGATCCCCAAGAATATAAGTTAGCAGTGTCATTGTGATGTTTATATTAAGGAATGTGATTGCTTCTTTTGTTGTTTTCAACCATAACTCTTTTATTCTCTGACATTCCCACAATGAATGAACAAGAGTTCCCTCAGCTGCCCGACACTTCATACATAACTTGCTATCTACTACACCAATTTTAAACAGCTGAGAAGATGTCAAATACAATCTATTCAATATCTTAAATTGAGTCAGCTTATCTTTAATGCTTCTAAAGGGCTTATTGGCATTTTTCCAAATATCATTCCATGATATGTCTCTTTCATCTAAAATGTTTAAGTCCATCATCCATTTCAGAAAACATGCATCATTTGCATTTCTAGTGTGGTGTTCATTTATTATTCCATAAAATAGTTTAATTAATTTCTTAATTGTATCTTGATTAAAAAGTGCATCTTCCAGTTAATAGCTATTTAAGGACATACTTTCAGAGGATATGCATTTATTTACAGCGTGTTTTAAAGAGATAAAATGTAAAAAATGATTTTTGGGTACACTATATTGATCAACTAAATCATTGAACGGTTTAAAAGAGTTTGTATTAATAATATGATGAGGTTTAGTAATACCTCTGTCTTTCCATGTTGTCCATTTAACCACATTTTTATTAATGATAATATTAGGATTGTACCAAAGCGGTTGATTGACAGATGTCATTGGGTTGATTCCTAGTATTTTCTGGCACAGTTTTAGAACTCATCCCATTTCTGAAATTTCCTGAAAGTTTGACAAAAAAAAAACATAACGTTTTGAGTTAATTATGGTGGAATGAAAGAATGAAGCCTTTTGTCTGTTATTCTCTGTGGGTGGAGGCGGGAACGCGGTAACGTAAAATGCTTCTCAATCAGAATCAGAATCAGAATCAGAAGAGTTTTTATTGCCGTTGTTTGAGAACGGGTTCACAAACTAGGAATTTTACTTGGCGCAATCGTGCAACATAAAACACATAACACAGAATAGAATAACATGAGCTGAACTAATTTAGCTGTAATTCATTTCTGCCATGAGCCTCCTGGGGTACAAAAATGTTCTACGGCGACCCTCTGAATTGCAATGGGATTGGGAACTTCATAGTCGTATTTAATGGCTGCAGTGGGCCCTTTTTGCACTTCACATCTTTTCAAGTCCAGGCTTCAAACCTCATATATTGCTACTCTTAACTCCTGCTCAATGTCAAGATAGAATCTGCACTTTGTTTTGATTGCAGCAACAGTAGAAAAAACCATGTTATAGACATAAGATGTTGTAAAGGGTAGTAGAACGGCAAAGGCTATGTATGCTTTGTCAAACTTCTGGGTCTTTTTATTCTGGTTATCGTCACTTGTTTGCCTTGCAGCTGACAACTCCTTCATTTTTCCTTTCATTCCTGTCACAAACTTTCATGACTCAGCCTCTGTTAGCTCAGCAAACATATTCCTGTGTACGTACCTCTTCTACTAGGTAAAAAAAATTGAGCCTGTTGATCCAATTGAGCACACTTTGCTTGTATTCTTACATAAATACTTACTAGGAAAATCTCCCTTGCCACTCACGACCATCCTGTGACCCCTCATGGGTTCCAGACCCACCATTTGAGAAACACCAATAAGGGAATGTAACAAAAATGACCCCGATCATCTCGAAATGTAATCACTTATTCCTTAGCCCATTTCTGAAATGTGCTGAAAGTTTGGCAAATATGAGCCCATAACTTGTTTAGCGATCATCCACTATGTACAACAATTCTTCTCAACAAAAGAGGAGAAATATAACCTTGAAGGAAAATCTAATTTAAAACATTTGTATGCTCGTACAACACTTAAGACCTTTAATATATCAGTATGTGGAATTACATTATGAAATGGATTAAGCAAAGAAATCAAAGAAAGCACCAATATGATTCAGTTTAAGAGACTGTTCAAACTACAAGTGTTCATAAAGTACACATAACAAGAATTATGATGAACATCTTTAACCCTTTTTTTTTTATTGAGACAAAGATTATTTATGTATTTAATATTTGTTTGCTTACTATGGTGTATTATTTATTTATTATTTATTTGTTCACTGTTCTATTACAGAGAACTAGGAAATTGGATAAAATTGCTATGGTATGAAAACGGGTAGGATTAAATAAGCTCTGCTTCTTCCTACTCCTTTTCGGACGTGCTGTAATGAAACAACTGGAAATATGTGATGCGTCGTATGCATGTTCCACATAAACTGACACTGAACTAAACTATCGTTGTCTCTGTGGGTAGAGGCGGGGCCACTAGCATATGGCACACAATTTTAAATAAACTAATGGGACAGTTGGGAAGAACTGGCAGAACAGCGCCCCCATCTGGCTGTAAAGAGACAAGTAAGAATGTTGTGAATTTTGAAAAATCATCACTAATTTAGTGGAATCACAAGGGGTCTTGCTACTTCTGGGTTCAAAACTAGGTCTTTATGAGGATCATCTTATGGTCATGGTCGTCTTACATTTGTGTCAATACTGTTTTAATGGGAAATATGAGTGAGTTTCATCCCTCAAATGGTTTATTATGTGTTACATGAAGTGTGGTGTGCGGCCCCTGAAAAGGAGCTTTGTAACATCTGCATGGCGCTCTGTGCCGTCGCTCTGATTCGGCCATTTATAACCTGGAGGCAGACTCAAGGTTAGCCGCAGGGTAAAGCATGTTTTCTCTGCGCGCTCTCCTGACGTTGCTCGTCCTTATATGTATCACTTGTTGAAATACACTTCCTCCTCGCGTCTTGTGCAGGTTCGAACCCCCACACGCCTTCATTTTCCGATCAAATGTTTTAAAAGGGAATGTTTTGGCATATAAAAGGGTATGCTGGCATGAACAGGAACATTTTTATCTCATCCTTCCTCTCCTTGCTGTTATCGATAAGCTAAGTCCAATTAGTCAACATCAAACTTGGAACATCTTCTTTTTCGACGACATCATCGTGGAAAGGTCAATGTACACACTGACTTATACACACAGGAACTATTGCCAAAAGTATTTGGCCACCTGCCTTGACTCACATATGAACTTGAAGTGCCATCCCATTCCTAACCCATAGGATGTCGGTCCACATTTTGCAGCTATTACAGCTTCAACTCTTCTGGGAAGGCTGTCCACAAGGTTGCGGAGTGTCTTTATAGGAATTTTCGACCATTCTTCCAAAAGCGCATTGGTGAGGTCACACACTGATGTTGGTGGAGAAGGCCTGGCTCTCAGTCTCCGTTCTAATTCATCCCAAAGGTGTTCTATCGGGTTCAGGTCAGGACTCTGTGCAGGCCAGTCAAGTTCATCCACACCAAACTCTGTCATCCATGTCCTTATGGACCTTGCTTTGTGCACTGGTGCACAGTCATGTTGGAAGAGGAAGGGGCCTGCGCCAAACTGTTCCTACAAGGTTGAGAGCATGGAATTGTCCAAAATGTTTTGGTATTCTGGAGCATTCAAAGTTCCTTTCTTTAGCCCAACTCCTGAAAAACAACCCCACACCATAATTCCTCCTCCACCAAATTTCCCACTCGGCACAATGCAGTCCGAAATGTACCGCGTTCCTGGCAAGCTCCAAACCAAGACTCATCCATCCGATTGCCAGATGGAAAAGCGTGATTCGTCACTGCAGAGAACACGTCGCCACTGCTCTAGAGTGCAGTGGCAACGTGCTTTACACCACTGCATCCGCTGACCGTCTCTGTCAGTTTACGTGGCCTACCACTTTGTGGCTTAGTTGCTGTTGTTCCCAAACTCTTCCATTTTCTTATATTAAAGCAGTTGACTTTGAAATATTTAAGAGCGAGGAAATTTCACAACTGGATTTGTTGCACAGGTGGCATCCTATGACAGTTTCACGCTGGAAATCACTGAGAGCGGCCCATTCTTTCACAAATATTCTAGCGCCCCCTAGGAAGAAAACACAGACAAAACTGCCTGTAACTCCCAGTAGGAATGTCGTAGAGACATGAAACAAAAACCTCTATGTAGGTCTCACTTAGACCTAGATTTCATTCACTGACAACCCCCAGCAAAAATCAACAGAAAGTTTGCAATTCCCCCTTCAAAACGAAAGTTGAGTAAAAACAGTCACCTTTTTTCGAACATTATCTCCTCTGAGCGCATTTGTCGTGTCAGCTTCAAATTAGCACAGGAGAGAGATTGAACCCTTCTGATTAAAAGTTGATGAAAGAGTTTTATTTACTGCTCCGGTTTAGATTTTATGAGCCCTCAAAGAACCGCTGCGCTGCTGCTGCCGTCTCAAGATGGCCGCACCTTGCTCAGACAAAACTGCCTGTAATTCCCAGTAGGAATGTCAGAGACACATGAAACAAAAACCTCGGTCCCGTCAATCGCTGCTTGCAGCTTTAATTTAAATTGTATTTGTTGAATATCCAAACAACAACTTTGCTTAATTAAAAACGTTTACCACATTTTGTTATGTTACAGCTTTATTCCAAAATGGAAAACATTCATTTTTGTCCTCAGAATTCTTCACATAATACCTCATAATGACAATGTGAAAAGGGTTTTCTAAAAAAATGTTTAACAAATTTATTAAAAAATAAAAACAACAAATTACATGCACATAAGTATTCACAGCCTTTGCTTTTTTGATGCACTTTTGGCAGCAATTACAGCCTTTCAAATACGATGCCACAAGCTTGGCACACTTGTCTTTGGGCAGTTTCGCCCATTCCTCTTTGCAGCACCTCTCAAGCTTCATCTCATTGGATGGGAAGCGTTGGTTTTCATCCAGGATGTCTCTGTAAATTGCTGCTTTCATCTTAGTCTAGTCAGGTAGGTGACCTAGAACCCGATGGTCACTCTATCAGAGCTACAGCATTCCTCTGTGGAGAGAGGAGAACCTTCCAGAAGGACAACCGTCCCTGCAGCAATCCACCAATCAGTATATAGCAGGATGGGACTTGAGGTAAGTACACTCGGTATGTTTCCGTGTTAACATCTCATTTTACAATCCTAATATTTGCTGTTTGGTGCTAATAAACACGGCTGAGAATGATGTGGTCATGAAATCTGCAGGTTGTGCTACAGAGCTGCAGTGTTGTTGGCTTCAATGAAATGTCTTGGACATTGCACTGCACTTAAAGCATGTTTTTTGAAAATCTTTCTTTTAAAAGATATTAGAAAAAAAGCATTTTCAGCACGTATAAAGATCTTTGATGAATTGATGTTAATGACTTTATACATATATTCTCTTAACACTGTGTTAGTAAAAACTAGATTATATTGATGTCTAATGAAATTATATCTGAATTCAGGCTTAAAATCCCATTTTTGCAGAATTTTAGCAGAGTCAAGAAATGATAAAAACAATATGTGATGATCACCTGTGCATAAAACAAAATAGAGCAAACCTATAAAGGTTTTAGATAAAGCTGTATAGGAGACATTTTTACGCAGATGTTTTTGTTGTCAACCATCCATCCATCCATTTTCTACCGCTTGTCTCTTCTGGGGTTGCGGGGGTGCTGGAGCCTATCTCAGCTGTAAATCTTAAGTTAACCAAATAACATATTTATAATGTGTCTAAAACGTAAATAGTTTGACACTAAATAGCACATTTGAAACAAATGTTATATAGCTTATTAGGACTTTTCATACTCGTCCCTATTTCAAACATGACGCAATAAGGGTCAGTCATAAGGCAACAAGGGATCACACTACATTACAATAAAAACAAAAACAATTCACTGCCTGGAAGTGTTTTAAAAAGGCGAGTGTCATGATCTGGCAGCTAAGCTGCCGCCTGTCTGCTTTTTCTTGCAGTGCCTGGTTTCTGGGTCAGGGGGCGGAGCCACCTTTGCGCGCACCTGATTCCCATTTCCTCCTAACTAGTTAAGCTCTCCATTGCATTCACTCGGCGCCAGTAGATTGCTAATGGTTTACCCTTCCAGTCATGATCATCTCCTCTGCTTTGGCTCCACTCACGCTTCTCTACACTGCTGTGTAGTGTGAACTGTTTTTCCTCTCCACACCTTTATGTGCGTTTTGTTTTTTCACAGCTGTTGTGTGCATCCTTAGTCATTTTTGGATTCATTACACACATAAAGGGAAGGGCAAAACAGCTCAATTTGTGTTTCATCTGACATCACATGGACAGAGATAAGACCTTCTGGAGGAAAGTTTTGTGGTCAGATGAAACAAAAATTTAGCTGTTTGGCCACAATACCCAGCAATATGTTTGGAGGAGAAAAGGTGAGGCCTTTGGTGGTAGTATTACGCTCTGGGCCTGTTTTGCTGCCAATGGAACTGGTATATATATATAGAAGGAGGATTACCTCCAAACACTGTGTCCAATATTTTCACAAAGATAAAATAAGTCATATTTTTGGTTCATTTAATAGTTAAAACAAATTTACATTATTACAATCAGTTGATAAAACATTGTCTTTTACAATTATAAAATCTTTTTACAAAAATATACTACTCTGCTTGCATGTCAGCAGACTGGGGTAGATCCTGCTGAAATCCTATGTATTGAATGAATAGAGAATCGTTTTGAATCGGGGAAAAATAGTTTTTGAATCGAGAATTGTGTTGAATTGAACCGTAAGACACCCAAAGATTCAAAGCCCTAATTTATATATATATATATATATATATATATATATATATATATATGTCTTAATAAGGTTATCCAAAAAATAGTGCTCGATACCGTGGTAGAGCGCAATATATGTATGTGTGGGAAAAAATCACAAGACTACTTCATCTCTACAGGCCTGTTTCATGAGGGGTTCCCTCAATCATCAGGAGATTTTAATGGAAGCATTCACATACCATGGTTTATATAAGGCACAGAGTGGGTGGGTACAGGCTGGCGTAGGGGCGTGGTGATTGGCTCATGTGGGAGGTGTTTCCTTCTGTGGCGGCATGCTGATACAATTTCGCTGCGCTTGTTGAGGGATGACAGGTCTGGACGGTATATAATAAACAGTTTCTCTTTCAAGCATAGGTTGCATCTTTTATTACCACTATTGTAAGGTGTGCTGGATGCAAGAATTTGCCATGTTATTGAATATTCAACATTATTGTCTTTGAGGTCCCAAATGTGTTTGCTGAGTTCTGTGGTATTTCGCAGGTTTTGGTTCCTGAAAGAAGCCTTGTGATTGTTCCATCTGGTTTTAAACTCTCCCTCGGTTAATCCTACATATGTGTCGGATGTGTTAATGTCCTTGCGTGTTACCTTAGATTGGTAAACAACTGATGTTTGTAAGCACCCCCCGTTGAGAGGGCAATCAGGTTTCTTGCGACAGTTGCAGCCTTTGTTGGTTTTGGAGTCGCTCTGTTCGGGGGCCGACGGCTCATTTGCAATTGTCTTGTTGTGGTTTGAGATAATTTGTCGTATATTGTTCATACAGCTGTAGCTCAATTTAATGTTGTTCTTGTTGAATACTTTTCTTAGGGTGTTGCCTTTGGGGAAGTGTTTGTCAATCAGAGTGAGGAATTTGTGGCCAATGTTAGTTGAGACGTTTTTGCTGTATGGGGGGTTGTACCAGATGATGTTGTTTCGTTTTCTGTTCTTTTTTGGTTGGTTTCCTGGCGTGGGTTCATAGGTGAGGGTGAAATTGTATCCGCTTTCATCAAGTGCTTTTTGGTACGGGGGGGTTGCTTGGTCAAATTCAGCTTTGCTAGATGACAGCATCGATAGCCTTTTAATAATTCCG
>NC_084556.2:39500000-39530000 GCF_033978685.3 Nerophis lumbriciformis
CAGAATTGCTTCGAAGCCGTCCGGAAGTCTTTTTCCATGGCCTCACCGAACTCCTCCCATGTCCGAGTTTTTGCCTCCGCGACCGCTGAAGCCGCACACCGCTTGGCCTGTCGGTACCTGTCTGCTGCGTCAGGAGTCCCATGAGCCAAAAGAACCCGATAGGACTCCTTCTTCAGCTTGACGGCATCCCTCACCGCCGGTGTCCACCAACGGGTTCTAGGATTACCGCCACGACAGGCACCAACTACCCTGCGGCCACAGCTCCAATCGGCCGCCCCGACAACAGAGGTACGGAACATCGTCCACTCGGACTCAATGTCCAGCGCCTCCCTCGTGACATGTTCAAAGTTCTTCCGGAGGTGGGAATTGAAACTCTCTCTGACAGGAGACTCTGCTAGACGTTCCCAGCAAACCCTCACAATGCGTTTGGGCCTGCCAGGTCTGTCCGGCATCCTCCCCCACCATCGCAGCCAACTCACCACCAGGTGGTGATCGGTAGAAAGCTCCGCCCCTCTCTTCACCCGAGTGTCCAAAACATGAGGCCGCAAATCCGATGACACAACTACAAAGTCGATCATGGAACTGCGGCCTAGGGTGTCCTGGTGCCAAGTGCACATATGGACACCCTTATGTTTGAACATGGTGTTTGTTATTGACAATCCGTGACGAGCACAAAAGTCCAATAACAAAACACCACTCGGGTTCAGATCCGGGCGGCCATTCTTCCCAATCACGCCTCTCCAGGTTTCACTGTCGTTGCCAACATGAGCGTTGAAGTCCCCCAGTAGAACGAGGGAATCACCCGGGGGAGCACTCTCCAGTACTCCCTCGAGTGAATCCAAAAAGGGTGGGTAATCTGAACTGCTGTTTGGCGCGTAAGCGCAAACAACAGTCAGGACCCGTCCCCCCACCCGAAGGCGGAGGGAGGCTACCCTCTCGTCCACCGGGTTGAACTCCAACGTGCAGGCTTTGAGCCGAGGGGAAACAAGAATTGCCACCCCAGCCCGTCGCCTCTCATTGCTGGCAACGCCAGAGTGGAAGAGAGTCCAGCCCCTGTCAAGAGAACTGGTTCCAGAGCCCTTGCTGTGCGTCGAAGTGAGTCCGACTATATCTAGCCGGAACTTCTCCACCTCACGCACTAGCTCAGGCTCCTTCCCCCCCAGCGAGGTGACGTTCCACGTCCCAAGAGCTAGCTTCTGTAGCCGAGGATCGGACCGCCAAGTGCCCTGCCTTCGGCTTCCGCCCAGCTCACATCGCACCCGACCTCTATGACCCCTGCTATGGGTGGTGAGCCCATTGGAGGGGGGACCCACGTTGCCTCTTCGGGCTGTGCCCGGCCGGGCCCCATGGGGACAGGCCCGGCCACCAGGCGCTCGCCATCGTGCCACACCTCCGGGCCTGGCTCCAGAGGAGGGCCCCGGTGACCCGCGTCCGGGCGAGGGAAATCTGGGTTCCTTGTTCGTGTTCTTCATAGAGGTCTTCGAGCTGCTCTTTGTCTGATCCCTCACCTAGGACCAGTTTGCCTTGGGAGACCCTACCAGGGGGCATAGAAGCCCCCGGACAACATAGCTCCTAGGATCATTGGGACACGCAAACTCCTCTACCACGTTAAGGTGGCAGCTCAGAGAGGAGTATATATATATATATATACATACACATATATATATATAAATGTATATATATATATATATATATATATAAACGTATATATATAAATGTATATATATATATATATAAACGTATATATATATATATATATATATTTTTTTTTTTTTAAAGGACAGAGACAGTAGTGAACCAATTGGGATCACGCGTACAAGATCAGGTTGACAATCCTGAAAAAGGTTGGATTTTAACTCTTCTCAGGATTTTTCAAGACAATATGACAATAATTGCCCTTTGACACAAGTCACTCATAAGCAAAGGAACCGAGACAAACTTGAACATTTTCAAATTTGAGATTTTTGTCGATTATTTTAATTACAACAAACTAAACATATTCTATACAGTGGTTGAGGGGCCATCTGCTACATCACGGAAGCACTCTGCGCAATCAGCAGCAACACCCGGAACATGGAGGTGGAACTTTGCAGATGCTGAAGCTTCATTTCGGCCCTCGTTTGCCGACATGGAGGCAAATCAACTCATTTGCAACTTGAGTTGATTTATTTTGGAAAACCTTACTACATTGTTTAATGCATCCAGCGGGGCATCACAACAAAATTAGGCACAATAATGTGTTAATTAAAAAAGCCATTATCGGACATCTCTAGTGCAGACTAGCAGTACTACGCGCCAACTGCTTCACCAAATTAGCTAGCTATGCGCTCTGTCGTGTTTTTGTTGATTTCTTCACTTCAAAGAATATCATCCACTTGTTCACTCACTTTCTTCCTTCGCATGGTTGGAAAAACAAATTCATGTCCATCTCTCGCAATAAGCTAATGCGAGCGAGTACGACCAGATGTTACGGGGTTCACTGTGACATTCACTGCGCCAACTAGTGGTGGGGAGTCTCAGAACCCTATATTATGTGTCTTTAGTCAGATTGCAGAAGACTTTGATTCTGTGTCTGATTTCTGAGTAAATCCAGGAATAATCCTCATATTAATATTAGGACAAAGGCGAGGCTGGTATCTATTTCAAGGGACAATAATGGACAAAAATGTGGAGAAATCTGTGGATCGTCTCGGTCGGATCTCCTTCAACAAAGACAAGCCAGAATCACTTGGCCATGAAACAATAAATGTGGTTGAAGAAGAAAATGCGTCTATTACACTTAATAAATCTAACACACATGCAGAATTATGCTGGTCGGAATCAATAAGCGTTGCACAGGTCTGGTGTTGTGCAGAGCACTGTTTTTTTTTTTAACTTCCTTCACACCAGCCATGTTTAGCATTAACAATAAGCATCAAACAAAACAAATGGTACATGGATCATACTTGCATCGTGCTTTTTTACTCAAAGCGTTTTGACACTATTTCTACATTCACACACGTTTTCACACACTGATGGCGGAACCTGCCGTGCGAGGCGCTAACCTGACCCATCAGGACACAATGAACGTGACAAGGATGGCGGAAGCTGGGATGGAACCAGGAACCCTTAAGTTGCTGGCACGGCCGCTCTATCACCTGAGCCACACCATACCTAGGGATGATGTTCGAAACCGGTTCTCCCGGTTATTCGATAAGAAGAGAACCGTTCGATAAGAAATGAACCGATTCCATGGACTCAAATCCCTTCTTGAGAACCGGTTCCCGTTATCGAGGCCACTATAGTAAAGAAAAAGAGTTGGTTCTTTATTCGAATCCCTGGGAACGAATCCCGTCCCACAAGAAATGCCCTGTGGGACATCACAGGAAATGACGACTGAGCTACGTCATTTCCTGTGATGTCACACAAGCAGCAAAAATAAGGAACCGAAAAAAACGCCTCAAGGCATGGCTATTCACCTATAGTGATTACAGAGACAGGTTGTTTTTGTGTTACTGTATATATTTGTTTTTCTGAAAAATCCCACTTAATATACTTTGGGTAACAACAGTCAAAATGTATTTATTTTATTTTTTTAGGGGGGTAACAGTCAATATTTATTTATTTATTTCATTAAATTTTTTTCTGATAAAATAATGTGAGCTTTTGTTAAACCAAATATTGTGTTTTTTCCATATACAACAACCTATCTGGATTCGATAAGAGAATCGATAAGGAATCGGTTCGATAAGAGGATTCGATAATGGGCTCCAACTCGATAATTTCTTATCAAACATCATCCCTGACCATACCCCCAATGACACTCAGCACAAAGTAACTGTTGCGTATGGCGAGCAATGCTACCGCGCCGAGTGCACAGCACCATGGGCATAAAAAGAGGCATGATTAAGGTGGTAGCAGGTGGGACCATTAGTCATGAACCAGAGAGAGGTGTGGATAACGCTCAATGCTCCTAGCAAGGAACTCAGGGAGGCTTTGGAGCACTGGCAACATACAGTCGTGGTCAAAAGTTTACATACACTTGTGAAGGACATAATGTTATGGCTGTCTTGAGTTTCCAATAATTTCTACAACTCTTGTTTTTTTGTGATAGAGTGATTGGAGCACATACTTGTTTGGCACAAAAAAGCATTCATGAAGTTTGGTTCTTTTAAGAATTTATTATGGGTCTACTGAAAATCTGCTGGGTCAATTTTGGTGATGTAGAAAAGTTATAATCAAATCAAAGTAGCTTCATGGCATGGCCTCCTAACTTCATGTGAGTGATTATGATTGACGACACCTGTTGACTTCTCTAAGCCCATTTAAATAGGGCTCATGGGATGCAGTCATTAGACTCGGTTACAAACGCGACAATGGGAAAGTCAAAGGAACTCAGCACAGATCTAAAAAAAGTAATCATTGACTTGAACTAGTCAGGAAAGTCACTTGGAGCCATATCAAAGCAGCTTAAGGTCCCAAGAGCAACTGTGCAGACAGTTGAGATTTTTTCCCTTGGACTCAGTCTGGACCCCCTCCCGAGGGTCCAACCTTAGACTGATATTTTTTTTACTCTTCCCCCCTTTCCCAATATCACCTTTTTCCCACCTTTTTTAAGGAGCGCCGTAAGTGGCTGATCCGTTTGCGGTCCCGTCTTGTCTCCCTGTAAACGTATGTCTGCTCTTAGTGGGACTGTGCCGAAAATGAAATTTCAGTTCTTATGTGTCTTGTACATGTTAAAGAATGGACAATAATAAAGCATCTTGAATCTTGATCTTGAATTGAGTTGTTTGTAAGTATAAAATGCATGGCACAGTTTTGTCACTGCCACGATCAGGAAGAAAACGCAAGCTATCACCTGCTGCTGAGAGAAAATTTGTCAGGATGATCAAGAGTCAACTGAGAACCACCAAAAAGCAGGTCTGCAATGAATTGGAAGCTGCTGGAACACAGGTGTTAGTGTCCACAGTCAAGCGTGTTTTGCATCGCCATGGACTGAGAGGCTACCATGCAAGAAGGAAGTAAACAAAACATGATCCACGCAACGGAGCATGACAATATTTAGTCAGCTCATTTTTGCAATGTGACCCACAATGCATTGCGTTTACCACGTCACACTTACAAGCCCTATTGTGACAATCACTAAAGATATTTACCATGCGGGACTTATGTTTCCGGGTTAAGGTTGCACAATGCTAACAATAACATTCCGGCTAATCTTGGTGCTATCTTCACCGCGACAAGCATGTTGACCAATTTTTGGCCGAACAACACCTGCCTCATCAATAACACATCTCCATATTGGTGAGCCTTTGATGTTAAAAGCCGAGACGTACCATTACCGGTGCGTCACTAAATGCTATCAGCGGGCAATGCTAAGTGGAGATGAAGTCTGTTGATGCACTGCATCTTTGACATCAATAACTCAACTCCACACGGGAAATGCAATGCTAACAACAATTGTTATAGGTCTAAGCCCATGGTTTCAGCTCAACAAAACCCAGTTCTAACCTGGAGTAATTAGCCAGGATGTCATGAAGTATTTCCAAGTAGTGTTGTAGTTCTTGTGAGACGTGCTCCCCAGTGAACATCAAGCACCCCCTGCATCTGCGCGTGCATATCAATCGAGGGAGTGCAGAAATAGAATCGAAGGAATTTTAATCGTTCCCATAAATAATGCTATATTTTGGTGGTTTGTCATTTAACATACACATGTTACACAAGAAGCGATTACATGTATGATTTATTCGATTATGTGGGGTTTTTTTGCGGGGAAACTTTTGGCACTGGATATTTGACATCTTCACATGAAACTATGGGTTTCCCCATCCGATACTAATATCGGATATCGATCTGATATCAGCAAAAAAACATATATTTCATAATGACGTTTGCATGTAAAATACGATACAAGCAGTCCTGCAGTGTGTTTACTTGTGCAGAGCCGGGCAGCCAGTAACATTGAAATGTCCTCCAATATGCACACAAGGTTGGTCTTTTTTCGTATTTTAGTCAAGTCGTTTACAAAAAGGTAGACATGGTAGGCTACAGGCTACTAGGAGCGAGCAGCTACACAACAGCTAAACATACAATAGCACACAAGCTAGCCATACGTAGAAAGTGTCCTTCGTTATTGCAGTCTAAAACAACACATTTGTCAATATAAACAAGTATCAAATCATTATAGTTGCTTATTACTTACACATACAAAGTCTCCAAGTCAGAAGCAATTTAGAAATCATCCAGTAACAAATGTTTCCGCATTTTTCAACTTAATGCATCATTGGTGTCGCCAAAAACAATTACCACTCCAATTCAAAAGCATTAATCTGTCATTAGGTTAGTGTTTTTCATACCTACCAGTATTCTTTGTTCAACTAATTTCAGTTGATCAAACCTTTTCTAACATTCTACACTACAAAATAATAAATGTCCGTATGTCTGGTTCATCTTGTTTATGCATTGGATTAATATCGGTACTCGCAAATACTTAAGGCTCTAATATCGGTTTGAAATCGGAAGGTAAAACGTATTGGGACAATGTAACATGAAACCATAATCTAATAAATTGTACGTTAGATCATATCGTAGTTTGTAAAGTAAAACATTTATGTTAAATGACAAAATACAAAAACATAGCATTATTTAATGTACCGGTAACGTTTGTGCTCACGTGAAAGATTCCTTCAATACACAATTACATATCTGCATTTGTTGGATTCTTACGCATGTGGAGATGCATTAATTCCAATGTGGAGTACTGTCATTTACAGTAAAACACACTCAAGGCTACTATGTTAGGTGAAACAAGTAAAGGTGACTATTTGGGTGGTATTTCTATGTCTAGAGGGCTCAAATTATGGTTAAAAATATATATTTAAAAAGGTTTTAAACAGTGTTTTATGCTCTATGAAATTATTCGATGTATTAATAATAATCCCACTACGCCGAAATTCGTTTAACTCGGTCACGCCTGCAACCAATCAGCCACGCTAAGCGAAAGGACCACCATGACAGTTATTGAACTGCTCTGATGTTTTGTAATAATCCATTTGACAGCTTTTTGGACCGAAATCGGAAGACTACGCTGTGAGGAAAAAAGGTGCGAGCTCAATATTTATGGAATGTTGCCCAGACTAAAAACCTGTTCAAGAAGGTCCAGATGGTTTTGGCAATTTGCCTGCAAGGCTCTGAGACCTGTAATGTCTCTTGGTCCTGTTGAGAAAGTGGACCTGGAGGCCCCTCTGCAATAACAAGGAAAGCCGACAGCAAAAATAATCCTCCCCACACACAATAGGGGAGTATGTGGACGTGATAAGAACCACTTTATCGTCAAGAAGAAGGATATAGTCTTAGACTTAGCGGACTATCCATCTGACTTCTTGGCAGCTGAGACCTCTGGCAGCATCCATCACACAACTCCAGCAAGCATCGTTCTGAGCAGCGATTAGAAGCACAACAAACATTGTCGCCATGGTGACCATTGGCCTATCGCTGGGAAATTATCCTTCATTGGAAAATTATGAGTTCATTTGAACGCACTTGTCTGGGAGACTGATTGCAAGCAGGCGCTTTATCATCATAATATTCTGTGTGTACTTGGCCTCTGATATGATGTCATGTTTGTCTTCATTCACCTGGTTAAAAAGTCAATGAGTTTGGACATAAAGATTAGAAAATGATAAAAAGCTTCTCATACAGAGGAACTTTACAGAGTCAAATTCAACTGTTTCTCTGACGTTGATTGACGTTCAGTTTTAAGTTTTCCAGTTTCTCCCATTGGAAGACGTCTGTGAATAGTCTCAATCATCACTGACTTGATGACAGCTGGACTGTTCAGGTTGTCCTAAAGGACGTCCTATGTAGTCTTTGAGCGTGACCTAATGAAGCCTGTTTTGGGTAAATAAGAATGTAAAAAATGCATGAATAAATAAAAATGCATTTTTACTAGCACAAGAGGTTGTACCCCAGTAAAATCATTTAACATCCCAAATAAGGCAAGTATTCATCAACCTGGTTTTCAAGTCTTTCAAATCCACCATGTGCACGCTATGTTATCATTCAATTAAAAATCAATTCAAACGACTTTATTAATCTCTCAGAGGGCAATTCATTTTGAGCAGCAGGTTGTTGTAGTTCATCACAATAAATAGTCAATAAGTAAATAGTCAATACAACACACGTCAGACAACGACATGGAGCTTAGAATGGATATTGATGTAAAAGCTAGTTTGTGATAGCCTACTCTATAAATACAGATACTCAACAAACCACATTGCTTTAGAATTAAAAAATAAATAAAGGAAATAATAAAAAGAACTTAAGAGTCATCTTGTAAAGACCACACAGATCCATAACCGTGTTTCTATTCATCACAATTACACTCTGTACATCCATTTTCTACTGATTGTTCCTATGATAAATTTTTTTAAATTATAGTAACAAAGTAAAATTGTCATGTCTTAGTTTATGTTTGGTAGCCTTTTCCTGTTTTAGTCTAGCTTTGTTCCTAGGACAATTTGGCTCGTTTTGTTTACATTCTTGTCGTTAGGTGCGCTGATTTGACGCACCTGCCTTTGTTTGGTATTTAGTGTCTCCACCAGCTGTTTTGGTCGCTAATCACGACCCTTTAAATACCTATGTCGTCGGTGACTCGGCGTGGGTTTGTTGTTCGCTATATGCGACTGTTTAAGTACGTTCTATGAGTATTTTGGCTGTTTATCTTATTCGCGTGTAATTTGTCTCTCTATATTAAGTGAGCCTCGAGGTTCATTTCATGCTTAGGATTGTACCTAAGTTTTGTATTAAATCATTATTTTATCTGCACGCAACCTGCTGTCCTCTGCATCTTTGGAAGCAGATCTTAAAAAAAATAAATTTATGTATGATAGTCATGTGCAGAGCACAGATCTTTTATATGCAACATCACATCAAATATATCATATAAATCAGTGGTTCTCAAACTTTTTTCACCTAGTACCTAAAAACGTGGCTTTCTAAGTGCCACCATAATGACCCAGGTTAAAATACAGCAGCTTAGTAGGTGTAAGTATTCATTAAAAACAAGGCAGAGGTTTTGCTCAACATGTATATTTAATATTTTTGGCCACTGTAACATTTCACACAGTTTGAACAGCATTGGCGTTGTTAGGCCTATTTTAGGGGGGCTCAAGCCCCCCTAAAAGCATGCATCACTATAGCTCTTGTCTCAAAGTAGGTGTACTGTCACCACCTGTCACATCACCCCCTGACTTATTTTGAGTTTTTTGTTGTTTTCCTGTGTGTAGTGTTTCAGTTCTTGTCTTGCGCTCCTATTTTGGTGGCTTTTTCTCTTTTTTTGGTATTTTCCTGTAGCAGTTTTATGTCTTCCTTTGAGTGATATTTTCCCGTATCTACTTTGTTTTAGCAATCAAGACTATTTAAGTGATTTTCATCCTTCTTTGTGGGGACATTGTTGATTGTCATGTCATGTTCCGATGTACTTTGTGCATGCTGTCTTTGCTCCACAGTAAGTCTTTGCTGTCGTCCAGCATTTTGTTTTTGTTTACTTTGTAGCCAGTTCGGTTTTAGTTTTGTTCTGCATAGCCTTCCCTAAGCTTCAATGCCTTTTCTTAGGGGCACTCACCTTTTCTTTATTTTTGGTTTAAGCATTAGACACCTTTTTACCTTCACACTGCCTCCCGCTGTTTCCGACATCTACAAAGCAATTAGCTACCGGCTGCCACCTACTGATATGGAAGAGCATTACACGGTTACACTGCCGAGCTCTGGACACCACCGACACACAACAACGCCACATAATTTGCAGATTATAATTACTGGTTGTCAAAAAATATTTTTAATCCAAAAATTACATAATCTCCCACGGCACACCAGACTGTATCTCACGGCACACGCAGGACACAGTTGTTGAAAAACACTGGCTTAGAGGAGCATCATAAGTTGTGTGTTCACTTTGAACTGTCACTAACTGTTCTTATCATGCGTAACTTTGAGGGACTAGGAGGTAATATTGTTGTGTTACAAACTTGTGTGTGGTGTTGCCTCTTTATTTGTGATTATTCCATGCTGATTATCAGATCCTTCCCGTGTCTTTTCTAGCAGCACGTGAACTAAATGTGACAGCTTGTCATAATTATTACAGTCAGCCTGATAAAAAAGTACAGACAGCTGTATCATTAGTCCAGAATCTTAACAGTGTTCCAGGACCGACCCGATTAGGAACGGGTACCAAAAAATACCCGTACACGGTATACATCCCTAGTCAGGATAGAGAGGAAGATGAATGCAGCATTGTATAGAGACATTCTGGATGAAAACAAACACTTCAACACTTCACATCCAACCTGCTTCAAAGAAGAATGGGTGAAACTGCCCAAAAATAGGTGTGCCAAGCTTGTGGCATTGTATTCAAAAAGACTTGAGGCTGTAATTGCTGCCAAAGGTGCATCAACAAAGTATTGAGCAAAGGCTGTGAATACTTATGTACATGCATTTTTTTTTTAGTTTTTTTAATGAATTAGCAAATAAATAAAAAATTAAATAAAAACATTGTCACATTGACATTCATTTATGAAATGGAAAAAAAAGTATTGTATAGCTCGGTTGGTAGAGTGGCCATGCCAGCAACTTGAGGGTTGCAGGTTCAATCCCCACTTCTGCCATCCTAATCACTACCGTTGTGTCCTTGGGCAAGACGCTTTACCCACCTGCTCCCAGTGCCACCCACACTGGTTTAAATGTAACTTAGATATTGGGTTTCACTATGTAAAAGCGCTTTGAGTCACCAGAGAAAAGCGCTATATAAATATAATTCACTTCACTTCACTGCACTTCACTTATTCCATTTTGGAATAAGACTGTAACAAAACAAAATGTGGAAAAAGTAAAGCGCTGTGAATAATTTCTGGTGTACGGTATTTGTTTACCTTTTCATATCAACACATGACTATTGAACATACTGAATCAAACTAAATCGTGTTTGCCAATGTAGTCGGAAGGAGTACGAGCACAGACATATGCACACTTGTTCTCACCACAGTTACAGTTCGCTGCAATCTGGCTGTCTAGGAACATGGCGGAGAAGGATGGCTTGTGTCCTCAGATGACTTGACTGACTAGGATGAATTTATGCATTTTAGTGCCAACAGCAACTTCACAGTATTCATTTATTGCAGAAATGTCCCCCCCCCCCCCCAAAAAAAAGAACTATAATATCGAACCGATCTCAAATCCCAACTCTATGTCCACACAGACTGAACACATTTTCCACACCAAATATCATGAGGGTCAATAGCATTTCACACATCATTACAACCCATCAACTTTGTTTGGATCAATGAAACTTTAGATATATTTCCATGACTTTTCCAAGACCTCTGAAAAACATAATTTTCCATTACTTCTCCAAGGTCTGTAAATTGCTTTTTTTTTTTTTAATTCCATGACTTTTCCCGGTTTTTCATGACCCTGTTAAATACGTGGCCTATGAATATCTGAGTAATGCACTCACTGAGACATTCATATTTCAAATGATGTCACGTTCACACATGAACAATTCTGGCTTGGAGAAGCATATCAAATGTGTCCTTCCACCTCCCCGGCCTTCATTATCACATGCCTGTTTCATTCAAATTAGGAGGAAATTAAAATGGATGGAAGAATTACTGTCATAGTTGGGAAGGCCCCCAAACTATATTTTTTTCTGCAGTGGAAGAAAACAAATGGCGTATAAATTCGCAAACGTTTGGATGAGTTCATCCACACTGACGTGGTATTAAATAATATTTCATGCTGGACATTGATGACACTATATAACCAATAAGAAGCCATAGCAACACTTAAAAGTTAAAGTTAAAGTACCACTGATAGTCACACACACACTAGGTGTGGTGAAATTAACCTCTGCATTTGACCCATCCCCTTGTTCCGCCCCCTGGGAGGTGAGGGGAGCAGTGAGCAGCAGTGGTGGCCGCGCTCGGGAATCATTTTGATGATTTAACACTTTGTGCTTTACTTGAGCTCTTGAAGTCCTTAAGTGACGCACGAAAACATATTGGAGGGGTTGTTATGTGACTATCCCAGGATATAACAAGAGAGGTTGCTCATTGGTCAGTCCATCTTCCTACTGCTTACAGTAGGAAGGGGATTCATATGACCCCATTCGTCCTGACACATGAAACATGACTAATTGGGGGGGATACATTATCCACTTCATAGAGGTGTTAAATATGTTTAATTGTGTTTTGTGGCAGTTCCAACTTTGACAACAGCGTCAGTTGCTATGTAGAGTGGCGCTTTTCGTCATTTTTAGCAGACTGCATTGCAAAATGCTTAACATTCCTCTTACGCGAGATCCAACCTGGAATGGGGCCATAGGATTTCCTTCCCTACTGTAAACAAGACTATTTAAAGCAAGTAGACGTTGATAAAAAAAAAAAAGAACAAAAATCGAGTGTTGTGAGAAATAAATCATGTCTAATTTGGGACAAGTTAGGAAGTTATCCAATGACAAAAGGGGGCGGGGTTTTATAGTGCGGTCATGTGACTGCCAGGCTCAGTTTGATTGGTGAAATGGAATCAAACGTCACTAGTGCTTACAGTACGATGGATTGGTGTTACAGTCATGTGACAGAAATCTCTATCACAAGCCAAATAAATGTCTTTATGAATAAATATAATGATATTATTAATTGTAGCAATCAGAATGAAACTCAATGTAACAAAGTAAAAGCACTGTTTCTTCTTAACAAAAGTAAAAAGCATCACAACTACTCTGACAAGTACAATTTATCCAAAATGTTACTTAAGTAAACGAAGCAGTGTCTGATGCTAAGGATCAATCAATCAATCAATCAATCAATGTTTACTTATCTAGCCCTAAATCACGAGTGTCTCAAAGGGCTGCACAAGCCACAACGACATCCTCAGCTCAGATCCCACATCAGGGCAAGAAAAAAACTCAACCCAATGGGATGACAATGAGAAACCTTGGAGAGCACCGCAGATGTGTGGGGGGGGGGGGGCATAATATTGTATATAATATATGTCTATTTATGTTTTCTCTCGAGCACTCCTCAGGGCTCGATGATAGACTCTTTATGTTGGAACGTTCATTTTCATTTCTCTGTTGTTAATTAAAGTCATCTTACCTGCTCATCCTCCTCCTGGGTCTTGCATCTTGGGGTCACACAAACGGCAGCCATGCGAGTTCCTCACAGTACCATCGAGCCCTGAGGAGTGCTCGAGAGAAAACATAAATAGACATATGCTGATTGGCAGCAGGTGTGGACCGGCTGCCAATCAACGGCAGGTGAGGAGAAAACAGTGCTCTGCAGAACAAACAGGAAATTTAACAAAATAAGAGCACTGACAGGAAGTAATACAAAAACAAGGAAACAAACAGAAATGAAGTGACCGATCGTCACAGTGCCCTTGGGCAAGATATTTTACCCACCTGCTCCCAGTGCCACCCACACTGGTTTAAATGTAACTTAGATATTGGGATTCACTAGGTAAAAGCGCTTTGAGTCACGAGAGAAAAGCGCTATATAAATATACTTCACTTCACTTCACTTCACTTCACTTCACTTCACTTCACTTATATTTATAAGAGTTAGAAATAGGATAATGTAATAACTAGAGAAATCGGCAGGCCGATATTATCGGCCGATAAATGTGTTAAAATGTAATATCGGAAATTATCGGTATCGTTTTTTTTTATTATCGGTATCGTTTTTTTTTTATTAAATCAACATTAAAAAACACAAGATACACTTACAATTAGTGCACCAACCCAAAAAACCTTCCTCCCCCATTTACACTCATTCACACAAAAGGGTTGTTTCTTTCTGTTATTAATATTCTGGTTCCTACATTATATATCAATATATATCAATACAGTCTGCGAGGGATACAGTCCGTAAGCACACATGATTGTGCGTGCTGCTGGTCCACTAATAGTACTAACCTTTAACAGTTAATTTTACTCATTTTCATTAATTACTAGTTTCTATGTAACTGTTTTTATATTGTTTTACTTTCTTTTTTATTCAAGAAAATGTTTTTAATTTATTTATCTTATTTTGTTTTAAAAGTACCTTATCTTCACCATACCTGGTTGTCCAAATTAGGCATAATAATGTGTTAATTCCACGACTGTATATATCGATTGATATCGGTATCTGTAATTAAAGAGTTGGACAATATCGGAATATCGGATATCGGCAAAAAGCCATTATCGGACATCCCTAGTAATAACAACTCTTGTGCTGTTCTGTTGCTGTTTAGCAACCGCTCTCAAGCACTCACATAAGAGGAAGATGGATCGATACATAAATTGGTAGTGTCGATACTATGGGTAACATCAGTATATCATCGATACTAGAGTGTTTAAGTCACTCAATTAATCCATAAATCAATCAAAGTTTTTTTATATAGCCCTTAGTCACAAGTGCCACAAAGGGCTGCACAAACCATAACAACATCCCCTGATCTGAACCTAAAGTACATCTGGGCATAGAAAAACTCCCAAAACACCCAAAAATGGTAAAAAGAAACTTTGGGAAGGGGCCGCAGATGTGGGGACCCCACTCCTGGGTGACCATCTGCAATGGATGCCTAGTGGGTGCAGTTATTGAACTTTTCATGCATGTGAGACTCCAGTCCATTTGGAGACTGGCGGAGTGTCGTAGGAGGTCTTCTTCCATGTCGTAGAGGAGGGGGTCCATCCCAGGTCATGACTTAGAACACCTTGCGCCTCCTCCAGACTGGTGCCTCTCCAGAATTTATCCAGGACCACCTAGTAACATTTTTATACAGATAGAGGGCGGCAAAAAGAGAAGCAGCAGGTCAACTGGTCCAAACAGGGGTCTCTGTTGCCAGGAGGGCATTCCAGAGTACTGCAGCCTGCAGACTTTTTTTGGGCTCTGGAAATCACTAATAAACCGGCGTTTTTCAAATGTAGATTTCAGAATGGAACGTAGGGTACAATACAATCAGCAAGATAAGAAGGAGCTCATATTTTGTATGTAAGTAATACAACCTTAAAGTCGCATCTTAAGTGTACTGGAAACCAGTGCAGGTGGACCAGTACAGGCCAAATATGATCGCACTTTCTTGTCTTAGCCAAGAGTCTCGTAGTCACATTTTGAACCAACTGTAGTCTTTTAATGCTGGACATGGGGAGACCCGAAAATACCATGTTACTGTAACTAAGAAGAAACGTACAACAAAGTCAGTATTTTTATTTTCACAAAATCATATTTTTGTTGTTTTTGTTAATGTTTACAAGATCAAGGAATATTTCCCTGGACACAGGAGGACTTTGAGGGGGAAAACCAAACAATTAAGAAAGAGCTGCAGATTTAAAAGCATAATAGATTGTTTTTGTTTAGTTGTTGTTTACTAGTGACAGGTAATACATGTGATATCAGTATTGTTGTCAGTCGATGTCACTCATGGATTATTGGAATCGGGATCGGCAGCATAAAACCCTGTGTAATGTGTGTAAATATATGAGGTTTTCAAAGATAAAGTGAAACTTTTGTGAAAGTGTCCACCTGTGGAAAGAAACTTTAAAATAATGTATGTTGAAGTTTGAATTATTTATATTTATATACTCATCAAAAATGGCCCAATAAGAAATGTGTGGTACATTTTAACCTGCCTCCTAATGGAGAATTGTTGAGAACCGCAACGAAATGAGAAACCAAAATAGTCCAAATTCAAACTCTGCCCACAGCTATGGTCATCAGCCGATCACAGACTTGAGCTCACTTTGAATTTTACAGAATCAATTAAATGTTCAGACCCTACCAGGTCCACTAGCCATGCCATAGACTTGATTGAAAGTCATTTCTGTTAAGTCCCTTTTATTAATTTCATACCATGGAGCAGGTTTCTTCTCTGACTTCTCAGACATTAAAGGGGAACATTATCACCAGACCTATGTAAGCGTCAATATATACCTTGATGTTGCAGAAAAAAGACCTTTTTTTTTTTAACCAATTTCCGAACTCTAAATGGGTGAATTTTGGCAAATTAAACGCCTTTCTATTATTCGCTCTCGAAGCGATGACGTCACAACGTGACGTCACATTGGGAAGCAATCCGCCATTTTCTCAAACACATTACAAACACCGAGTCAAAGCAGCTCTGTTATTTTATGTTTTTTCGACTGTTTTCCGTACCTTGGAGACATCATGCCTCGTCAGTGTGTTGTCGGCGGGTGTAACAACACGAACAGGGACGGATTCAAGTTGCACCAGTGGCCCAAAGATGCGAAAGTGGCAAGAAATTGGACGTTTGTTCCGCACACTTTACCGACAAAAGCTATGCTACGACAGAGATGGCAAGAATGTGTGGATATCCTGCGACACTCAAAGCAGATGCATTTCCAACGATAAAGTCAAAGAAATCTGCCGCAAGATCCCCATTGAATCTGCCGGAGTGTGTGAGCAATTCAGGTACAAAGGACCTCGGTAGCACGGCAAGCAATGGCGGCAGTTTGTTCCCGCAGACGAGCGAGCTAAACCCCCTGGATGTCTTGGCTCACACCGTCCCTTATGCCACCGAAGATGATCAAGAGAAGAATATCGACCCTAGCTTCCCTGGCCTGCTGACATCAACTCCAAAACTGGACAGATCAGCTTTCAGGAAAAGAGAGCGGATGAGGGTATGTCTACAGAATGTATTAATTGATGAAAATTGGGCTGTCTGCACTCTCAAAGTGCATGTTGTTGCCAAATGTATTTCATATGCTGTAAACCTAGTTCATAGTTGTTAGTTTCCTTTAATGCCAAACAAACACATACCAATCGTCGGTTAGAAGGCGATCGCCAAATTCGTCCTCGCTTTCTCCCGTGTCGCTGGCTGTCGTGTCGTTTTCGTCGGTTTCGCTTGCATACGGTTCAAACCGATATGGCTCAATAGCTTCAGTTTCTTCTTCAATTTCGTTTTCGCTACCTGCCTCCACACTACAACCATCCGTTTCAATACATGCGTAATCTGTTGAATCGCTTAAGCCGCTGAAATCCGAGTCTGAATCCGAGCTAATGTCACTATAGCTTGCTGTTCTATGCGCCATGTTTGTTGGTGTTGGCATCACTATGTGACGTCACAGGAAAATGGACGGGTGTGTATATAACGATGGTTAAAATCAGGCACTTTGAAGCTTTTTTTAGGGATATTGCGTGATGGGTAAAATTTTGAAAAAAACTTCGAAAATTTAAATAAGCCACTGGGAACTGATTTTCAATGGTTTTAACCATTCTGAAATTGTGATAATGTTCCCCTTTAAAGAAAACCAACTAAACTCTGCATAATCAAGTGCTAAGAAAAGACTCAGTGGACCAGAGCTCTTACGTTGTATTTCTGTCGTCGGTGACAGTTGACATCAGTTGTCTACATGTTTCCTGATGTTGGAGCAACACGATACATTTGTTTCTTACACTTTTCTCTCTATTGTGGACACCTAAGACGTGCCTATGAAAAGTTTTGGCTGTGGATTTAACAAACCTCCACCCTGCCTTTGTACCCAGGAGACCAGTGATGCAGTTCTTGGCACGTTTGACGTTGAGAAGTGAGCCAGGCTTTTTGTCTATGAAGCCTAATAGCTTTGACCTCATTCTGCTGGTTCTCTAATCTGCTCTTAAACAGGTTCAGTTTTTGCCTTCAGCTACTTATTTTTACCTGGGTGACTTCATTTCCAGATTACCGCAATTAGGTCGGTGAGCGTTGTCTTCATCATGGACAAGACCTTGCTCGGGGGATGCTTCGAAAAGAGGACTATTAAAGCATACTTGATGTCCTAATTGCGTTCGCAGAACACGTAATTGAACAATCTGGGGAGTTTGCGTCACAAAGCTTTTCTTTACAAAGCCCATGTATCGCTGTTACTTACAGTCGGTACGTTTGCACGCACTAAAATGGTCTGAATCGAGGGGTGCCGGAAAAAAAATTGTTTGAATTGATTCAAAGTGTTCAAGAAACTAATTTAAAAAAATACTTTTTTACAGACTTCAACATTTCAAAGATCTATTTGAATCATGTTGAGTCAAGAATCGATTCTAAATCGAATGGTCACCCCAAGAATTAAAATCAAGTTGGATTGTGAGTTGTTGGAAGTCTACAGTCCCTTTCGAATTCCCAAAATTGTTTGGACTCGTCAACCGAATGAATGCAATAATTATTTTATTGGACCGCATAAAAAACCCTTAGGCGTGTCCCCAGGAAGACGGCAACTTATTCTTCTTGGTTGGTCCACTATATTATCATAACGGATGCAAGCTAGGCTAGAGATGGGTACATTTCACATTTGAATCGATACAGTACTAATCCTCTTGAAATCAAGACCTGTACTCATTTTTGGTACTTCTGTGTGTGTTCATGTGTAAATAAATATTAATTGTTGTATATTAAAAATCAAATGTTTTGTATTTAAATTTTAACGGTGAGCTGATAATAATTAATGTGCTGCCCAGTTCTTATTACTCGGTTTCTTACACTTCTGAGTCAAATCTTTGCAAGTGGATATTGCATGCAGTTCCAATTACAAGACATTAGATGACCGTCTGTTGCCGTAGCAAAGACGTAGTCTTCAATGTGCCAGTCTTGTCTTTTTGTCTTCCAAAGTGTTTAAACTGTAGCTAGAGATGTCCGATAATATCGGCCGACAAATGCTTTAAAATGTAATATCGGAAATTATCGGTATCGTTTATTTTATTTTTGTATTTTTTAAATTTATTAAATCAACATAAAAAACACAAGATACACTTACAATTAGTGCACAAACCCAAAAAACCTCCCTCCCCCATTTACACTCATTCACACAAAAGGGTTGTTTCTTTCTGTTATTAATATTCTGGTTCCTACATTATATATCAATATATATCAATACAGTCTGCAAGGGATACAGTCCGTAAGCACTCATGATTGTGCGTGCTGCTGGTCCACTAATAGTACTAACCTTTAACAGTTAATTTTACTCATTTTCATTAATTACTAGTTTCTATGTAACTGTTTTTATATTGTTTTACTTTCTTTTTTATTCAAGAAAATGTTTTTAATTTATTTATCTTATTTTATTAATTTTTTTAAAAAGGACCTTATCTTCACCATACCTGGTTGTCCAAATTAGGCATAATAATGTGTTAATTCCACGACTGTATGTATCGGTATCGGTTGATATCGGTATCGGTAATTAAGAGTTGGACAATATCGGAATATCGGATATTGGCAAAAAAGCCATTATCGGACATCCCTAACTGTAACTGTTGTACTCATTACACACCAGTTGTTTGATTGTAACTTGCATCCTCGCTGCTCTTTTCATTACCACATTCGGGGATGTTGAAATTGCCGTGTAAAATCGCTAATGCTAATCAATAGCATGTTTAAGGCATACGCAATTTAAATTAGCATTGAGCTAGCGCATTTACTGTACTTTTGAGCGATTCCTTCTTGCTTGCATAGCAAATTGCAACATTACCTCAAGTCCACTCTGAGTGCTTGACTGCTTGTTTACCTGCCAAGTGCTTGAGCCGGTGTTGAGTCTGCAACTGGACGTATCGACAAAATTCAATCAGTGCCTATAAAAGCATCAAATTTGGTTAGCCAGTGTGGCCATGCAATAGTTATGTAAACCTCACCTTAAGATACCTGGACAACAGGGGTGACGGCCCATGGCTTTTAGCTTATTGGCTAGCGTTGCTCAACTTCACCCTCAGCCAGTGATGTTTTTGCAGAGCTGGACACATGTTCCACAACCTTCCATACTTATACTTGTTTTTGCATGTTCAGTTTTCTTTCATCCTTTGCTTGCTCCTTCTATTTTTTTTCTCTGGATTCTTGACAGTTGTGTTGATTCTGACTTATTTTGTATTGCTACAGTTTTAGGACTCACACTCTACTTTGTGTTATATATCTGAAGAAACGTCATTGCACAATTATTACGACTATCATCTTAAACCTGGATGGTTCACCACAATAATATTCTTTTGGACGAGCCGTGCAGACATGAGTACTTCTTGCGTTCAGAAAACATGTTGCCTCTGTCTCTGTCTCTATCTCTGACAATGAACTTCAGATGTGTATGTAATTGACATTGGGATCTGAAGACCTGGATGCACCTGTGACACACAAGATGAGACAATTACACATGAGGTCATTAGTGAGGAGAGTCAATGAAACAGCCTTAAAGATCAGGCCCTCCCCCCAAAATGCTGCTATTTCACTGATAGTGTCCATGTGTGCGCTATTATCACACAGCGACGTGATTGGAGTTTCTTGGAGTCCTTACCTGCATCCTTGTTGGAAGAAAAAAAAAAAAGCACAGGCACCAAATGATTCATGTTGTTTAACATCTAGTATAGAACAAAAGCACTCGAGTAAAAAGAGATCCAACATTTTCAGTTAAGACCCGAGAGTATTCCTTGGGGCAGCAAAACTGAATACTCTTCTTCCCGTATGAGTCCAAACCTGAGGAGCAGACAGATGGACAATGTCACAGGAACAAAGAGCATCACGACTTAGAAACCTTTGATGGAAAGTTTTTAAATAAAGTGGAAACAGGCCCCTATTGTAGATCAGCGTCATCTTGCGAGTATTGCTCAATGACTATCAACCAGAATGTTCACAGGGTTGTGCACAGCCAGTAAGAAACCTCAGAGCACATTCATGAAAAGTGTCTATGGATGTTCTCATTCATCCAGTAATGTCATCTCAGGGAATTCAATCGATCGCAACTGGACTGTTTGGTTTGTCCTACAAGACGTTTCGACTCTCATCCGGGTAGGCTTCATCAGTTCGTGCTCATAGACTTAGATTGGTCAGATCTAGGCTAGCGGCTGGTGCCAAAACCCCAAATATTTATACTCCAAATCCAGGAGGGTGTGCCTGGGCAAGGATGGTTTCGCCCTATCGTAGTAAGAAAAACAATTGTTTCAAATGCAAACGAGCAAGCCTAACTGTCAATGGCAATGACAGTCGTTGAAGTAAAATTTCCCCTCACTAGCACTGAGGTTTTGTGTGGCAGAACGATCGCTGTGGATCGACCACTAACCGCCCAAAATTGTCAGAGTCACCCACGTTAGCATTCAACAAAAGGCACAAAGGAGTATCTGTGACCAGAATGTTTCTAACTGCTGTTATTTTTTGCAGGGTAAATTGCAGTCTTTTAGGAATGGTTGAAAGGACAGTGTTGTATGTGGGAGACAGGTGGCGTCGCAGACCACTTCCTCTGTTCAGAGATGGTTTTTCAACCTTGACATTGATGGCTTCCCTCACTCCTCTTTCGTACCATCCGTCCTCCCTGTCCAGTATCTGTACAGTTGTGTTCTCAAAGGAGTGCTGGTTCTCCCTGAGGTGCAGGTAGACAGCTGAGTCTTGGCCTGAAGAGTTTGCCCGTCTATGCTGTGCCATGTGTCGGCTTAGTGGTTGTTTTGTTTCCCCAATATATGAATCAGTGCATTCATCATTACACTGGATAGCGTACACCATTTGTGGTTGTGGGGTGTCTGGTCTTTAGGATGCACCAGTCTCTGTCTCGGGGTGTTGCCTGGTTTGAAGTGTACTGGGATGTTGAGTTGGTTAAACATGATTCTGCGTTTCTCAGGTAGACTTGATACATATGGAATGAAAATGTTTTTGCGTCCGTCACCTTTGTCCTCCTCATCCACTCTGATCTTGTTATTTCTGGAACCGGATGGAATTTTCACAAACGACCAGCTGGGGTGACCACAGGTTTTGAAGGCTTCCCTCAAATGCCTATGGTCTTTCTCTTTGGCCTGTGGGCTGGTGGAAACATTATCAGCTTTGTGTTGTAGGGTTCTGATAGTACCCAGTTTGTGTCCCTGTGGGTGGTGTGAGTCAAAAAGTAGGTATCAATCGGTATGTGTGAGTTTTCGGTAAACCCCGACATGAAGGCGCTTGTTCCAATGTGGACATAACAGTCCGAAAAAGGCAACTTACTGTCTTTAACTTCTTCACGTGTGAACTTGATGTTTTTATCCATTGAGTTAAAGGCCTACTGAAATGCGATTTTCTTATTTAAACGGGGATAACGGGTCCATTCTATGTGTCAAACTTGATCATTTCGCGATATTGCCATATTTTTGCTGAAAGGATTTAGTAGAGAACATCGACGATAAAGTTCGCAACTTTTGGTCGCTGATAAAAAAGCCTTGCCTGTACTGGAAGTAGCAGACGAGTAGCGTGACGTCACAGGTTGTGGAGCTCCTCACAGCCACAATCATGGCCACCAGCAGCGAGAGCGATTCGGACCGAGAAAGCGACGATTTCCCCATTAATTTGAGCGAGGATGAAAGATTCATGGATGAGGAAAGTGAGAGTGAAGGACTGGAGGGCAGTGGGAGCCATTCAGATAGGGAAGATGCTGTGAGAGGCGCGTGGGACCTGATATTCAGCTGGGAATGACTAAAACAGTAAATAAACACAAGACATATATATACTCTATTAGCCACAACACAACCAGGCTTATATTTAATATGCCACAAATTAATCCCGCATAACAAACACCTCCCCCCTCCCGTCCATATAACCCGCCAATACAACTCAAACACCTGCACAACACACTCAATCCCACAGCCCAAAGTACCGTTCACCTCCCCAAAGTTCATACAGCACATATATTTCCCCAAAGTCCCCAAAGTTACGTACGTGACATGCACATAGCGGCATGCACGTACGGGCAAGCGATCAAATGTTTGGAAGCGTACTCATGGTACCGCGTCTGCGTATCCAGCTCAAAGTCCTCCTGGTAAGAGTGTCTGCTGTCCCAGTTCTCCACAGGCCAATGGTAAAGCTTGACTGTCATCTTTCGGGAATGTAAACAATGAAACACCGGCTGTGTTTGTGTTGCTGCATGCCGGCCGCAATACACCGCTTCCCACCTACGGCTTTCTTCTTTGCTGTCTCCATTGTTCATTGAACAAATTGCAAAAGATTCACCAACACAGATGTCCAGAATACTGTGGAATTTTGCGATGAAAACAGACGACTTAATAGCTGGCCACCATGCTGTCCCAAAATGTCCTCTACAATCCGTGACGTCACGCGCAGACGTCATCATACCGAGACATTTTCAGCAGGATATTTCGCGCGAAATTTAAAATTGCACTTTAGTAAACTAACCCGGCTGTATTGGCATGTGTTGCAATGTTAAGATTTCATCATTGATATATAAACTATCAGACTGCGTGGTCGGTAGTAGTGGGTTTCAGTAGGCTTTTCATGTTCTCGGTGAAGACTTGCACTTCCTGGTTTCTGATTTCCATCCATGTGTCATCCACATAACCGTACCAATGACTTGGTGTTGTTCCCTAAAAGAGCTCTGAGATTTATTTTCCATGTCCTCCATGTAAAGTTGTGTTACTATTGAGGCGGTGAGTGGTCGATCCACAGCTTTGACAGTAGGATTGCTCGTTTGCATTGTAGCAGTTATTTTGTTTCACTAGGATAGGGCGATACCATGCTTGCCCAGGTACACCCTCCTGGTTTTTATGATATAAATATTTGGGGCTTTAGCACCAGCGGCTAGACTAGATCTGACCAATCTAAGTCTATGAGCACGAGCAGATGAAACCGGCCCGGATGAGAGGCGAAACGTCTTCTCAGACAAACCCAACGGTCCAGTTGCGATCGATTGAATGCCCTGAGATTACATTAATGAAAAGTAATTAAGGACTGGAGTCATTTTGAGATATTTCAGAGCTCCAACCAAAACATTCGCTTATAGCTAGAGATGGACACTTTGTTTTCCCAACCATGGAAGCAAAGCAATTGGAGGCGAAGCAGAATGAGTCGATATCGCCAGCCAAGGATGTTAAATTAATCTACAAACGACAGACATTTATACATGAAAATATGAATAAGTTGCTGATGGTGTGTTTGACGGAGAAGCAGCTCTAAGAAAATACTGTAAAGTCCACTCTCTAAGATAAATGATTACACTATTATTACTATTACTTTGTACTGTAGTTGTTTGTACTTCATTCTGTTGCATTGGTTTTCATACATTATTTGTTATCTTAAAAAAAAGGCATCTTACATGTTGAAATTATGTTTTGGTTCACACAAGAGTAAACATGATGAACCTACATAAATATCATCATAGGTGACACAATTTCTACTGTAAAGAAAGCAAACAACCATCCGGTACAAATCTAATATTTCCTTCGGTGCAGGTTTGTTTCGTTACTTATTGTTCTTTGGAGTTTGCTGCCGGCACACTCTTGTTGTGTCCTTTGTGCATTTGGTGGGTACTCCCCTCCTCAAAAGGTGTCAACGACGTCATCTTTATAAATATTTATAGAACATCATAAGGTCCTCAAGCGTGAAGTGTCACAAGAGTGCGGTGACATCATTGCTCTTCCATTCAATCTATTTATTTGTTCATTCATGATTTAGTTGAACATTATTAGAAAGAAAAGTCCAAGTGGAAAAAAGTATTTTGATGCTAATGACAATAATAATAATAATAATAACAATAATAATAATACATTTGATGTACAAACCCCGTTTCCATTTGAGTTGGGAAATTGTGTTAGATGTAAATATAAACGGAATACAATGATTTGCAAATCATTTTCAACCCATATTCAGTTGAATATGCTACAAAGACAACATACTTAATGTTCAAACTGATAAACATTTTTTTTTTTTTGCAAATAATCATTAACTTTAGAATTTGATGCCAGCATCACGTGACAAAGAAGTTGGGAAAGGTGGCAATAAATACTGATAAAGTTGAGGAATGCTCATCAAACACTTGTTTGGAACATCCCACAGGTGTGCAGACTAATTGGAAACAGGTGGGTGCCATGATTGGGTATAAAAACAGCTTCCCAAAAAATGCTCAGTCTTTCACAAGAAAGGATGGGGCGAGGTACACCCCATTGTCCACAACTGCGTGAGCAAATAGTCAAACAGTTTAAGAACATCCATCCATCCATCCATTTTCTACCGCTTATTCCCTTCGGGGTCGCGGGGGGCGTTGGAGCCTATCTCAGCTACAATCGGGCGGAAGGCGGTGTACACCCTGGACAAGTCGCCACGTCATCGCAGCAGTTTAAGAACAACGCTTCTCAAAGTGCAATTGCAAGAAATTTAGGGATTTCAACATCTACGGTCCATAATATCATCAAAAGGTTCAGAGAATCTGGAGAAATCACTCCACGTAAGCGGCATGGCCGGAAAACAACATTGACTGAACGTGACCTTCGATCTCTCAGACGGCACTGTATCAAAAACCAACATCAATCTCTAAAGGATATCACCACATGGGCTCAGGAACACTTCAGAAAACCACTGTCACTAAATACAGTTGGTCGCTACATCTGTAAGTGCAAGTTAAAGCTCTACTATGCAAAGCGAAAGCCATTTATCAACAACATCCAGAAACGCCGCCGGCTTCTCTGGGCCCGAGATCATCTAAGATGGACTCATGCAAAGTGGAAAAGTGTTCTGTGGTCTGACGAGTTCACATTTCAAATTGTTTTTGGAAATATTCGACATCGTGTCATCCGGACCAAAGGGTAAGCGAACCATCCAGACTGTTATCGACGCAAAGTTCAAAAGCCAGCATGTGTGATGGTATGGGGGTGCATTAGTCCCCAAGGCATGGGTAATTTACACATCTGTGAAAGGTACACACAGGTTTTGGAACAACATATGCTGCCATCTAAGCGCCATCTTTTTCATGGACGCCCCTGCTTATTTCAGCAAGACAATGCCAAGCCACATTCAGCACGTGTTACAACAGCGCGGCTTCGTAAAAAAAGAGTGCGGGTACTTTCCTGGCCCATCTGCAGTCCAGACCTGTCTCCCATCAAAAATGTGTGGCGCATGATGAAGCGTAAAATACGATAGCGGAGACCCCGGACTGTTGAACGACTGAAGCTCTACATAAAACAAGAATGGGAAAGAATTCAACTTTCAAAGCTTCAACAATTAGTTTCCTCAGTTCCCAATTGTTTATTGAGTGTTGTTAAAAGAAAAGGTGGTGTAACACAGTGGTGAACATGCCCTTTCCCAACTACTTTGGCACGTGTTGCAGCCATGAAATTCTAAGTTAATTATTATTTGCAAAAAAAAAAAAAGTTTATGAGTTTGAACATCAAATATCTTGTCTTTGTAGTGCATTCAATTGAATATGGGTTGAAAAGGATTTGCAAATCATTGTCTTCCGTTTATATTTACATGTTACACAATTTCCCAACTCATATGGAAACGGGGTTTGTATGAGCGCCTTTCTTGAAACCATGGACATGGCACAGTGACAGTGCAATATACATATAAAATAGGAATAAGAATAAAAATTAAAAAAACTAAAAGTACTCAAAATATTGAAAGAACATACTTACGTGAGTAATTACTATAAGTGGAACGATTTGTTTTAAAAACAATTCGATTGCATCATAATTCTCTGGACGATATTAGTTTATTCAGAACAAAAGTAAGACTGTTAACAGTTTTTGCTCTATGGTCATATGCAATATCATCCTGAAAAATGATGTCATCATCCACTAACATCCATTCAATTGATAGAATAAGAAAAGTGTCCAAAATGTAGATGTGTGCATTTATTGAAGCTGTAATGACAGTCAACTCATTTGTGAAAGAATGGGTCGCAATCAGAAGCTCAGTGATTTCCAGCGTGGAACTGTCCTAGGATGCCACCTGTGCAACAAATCCAGTCGTGAAATGTCCTCGCTCCTAAATATTCCAAAGTCAACTGTCGGTTTTATCATAAGAAATTGGAAGAGTTTGGGAACAACAGCAACTCAGCCACCAAGTAGTAGGCCACGTAAACTGACAAAGAGGGGTCAGTAGATGCTGAAGCATATAGTGCAAAGGGCGCCGACTTTCTGCACAGTCAGTTGCTACAGAGCTCCAAACTTCATGTGACCTTCCAATTAGCCCACGTACAGCACGCAGAGAGCTTCATGGAATGTGTTTCCATGGCCGAGCAGCTGCATCAAAGCCATACATCACCAAGTCCAATGCAAAGCGTTGAATGCAGTGGTGTAAAGCACGTCGCCACCGGACTATAGAGCAGTGGAGACGCCTTCTCTGGAGTGATGAATCACGCTTTTCCATCTGGCAATCTGATGGATGAGTCTGGGTTTGGAGGTTGCCAGGAGAACGCTACATTTCGGACTGCATTGGGCAGAGTGTGAAATTTGGTGCAGGAGGAATTATGGTGTGGGGTTGTTTTTCAGGGGTTGACCATGGCCCCTTAGTTCCAGTCAAAGGAAATTTGAATGCTCCAGGATACCAAAACATTTTGGACAATTCCATGCTACCAACCTTGTGGGAACAGTTTGGAGCGGGCCCCTTCCTCTTCCAACATGACTGTGCACCAGTGCACAAAGCAAGGTCCATAAAGACATGGATGACAGAGTCTGGTGTGGATGAACTTGACTGGCCTGCACAGAGTCCTGACCTGAACCCGATAGAACACCTTTGGGATGAATTAAAACGGAGACTGAGAGCCAGGCCTTCTCCACCAACATCAGTGTGTGACCTCACCAATGCGCTTTTGGAAGAATGGTCGACAATTCCTATAAACACACTTCGCAACCTTGTGGACAGCCTTCCCAGAAGAGTTGAAGCTCTAATAACTGCAAAAGGTGGACCGACATCTTATTGAACCCTATGGGTTAGGAATGGGACGGCACTTCAAGTTCATATGTGAGTCAAGGCAGGTGGCCAAATACTTTTGGCAATATAGTATATATATATATACACACATTTATATATATACTGTATATATATATATATATATACAGTATATATATACATATATATATATATACAGTATATATATAAATGTGTGTATATATATATATATATATATAAAAATTTATATATATTTATATTTATATATATATATACACTTACTGGTTATCACGTTGGGAAGACAGGCACTTGTGTAGAACGTCAGCTTTTGGAGTTTTTATAATATTACATGAGGAATATTAAAAACCAAAATGGGGCCTCAAACTAAAATCTTGTTTAGGGCCACAAAATGTCTAAATGTATTTGCAAGCACCTAATGACACATTTTTATCTTCCGTGAATGTTGTCAATAAAAGCAAACTTCATCAAATTATCCTCATATTTGGTAGACTTAGCTACTTTGTTCTTTCAACTCCATTCTCAGGAATAGTTTGTAGCATCTATTGAGTCTCACTGTTGGAGAGATGGTGAGAATTGAATGTCAGTTTTCATCTTCATCATCCATCTCAATGGAACTAAGCAAAACAATTCAGTGCAACTACGTGAATACAGTTAGTAAGTGTGCCTTACACTCACTGACGCATCATTTACTCATCACTAGGTCACAGCACAGGTCTGCTCATCTTGGTATTTCGTAATGCCTCAGTATTGTTTGACCATCACTAATATTTTTACTTCTTGGAGAAATGGTCCCACTAAAAAAATAAATTACAAAAATGGGAGTGATCCTACTACCGAATCAATTAATAATTATTAATAAAAAAAAACAATAGGCAGGTTACATGTGAACAGAGAAGCATACACAACTTTCATTGGTCTGTCTTTAATAAGTTTTAATAACAAAAACATTACCATACAAAAGTATATGTACAGTGGTTTATGGAAACTATATCTTATGGTTCATATTTCTTCATGTAACTAAAGGGTCAAGGAATGAAATTTGGGATTTAAGTGGAGGATCTTTATCACTCAATAATATCAATTTATTTTAAACTAAGGCATATTGTTTTCTGGGGAAAAAAAATCTAGTAAGTTTCAAACATTTGAGGACCATAAATAATACAAATAAATGTTTTTGAATAGCAGTGCAATAATTCATTCAGATGACAAAAATCACAGTTGACTGGGTTGAGATGCTATATAGAACACTTGCAGGACAGCCTGAGATATTCCAACAGATATAATTATGTCTTTGCTCTACCAAATATGAGAAAAAAATGTATTGAAAATTTTTAAAAAAAGAAGCTAATACGAGATGAAGAGGATTGCACAGGGGTGTCCTGATAACACACGGATATCATTTGGATATCACTATAGGAATACATCGTCTTGCCTGGAAAATCTCCAACACAAGCAGTACTGCAGCGTGTTTACTAATTTAAAACTTATGATTTGTGCTGATATCATTTGCAAGTTGCACCGATCAACATATCGGCCAATACTCAAGACTGCAATATCAGTATTGTATCGGAAACGAATACCTATCGGGTCACACCTCCCTGGCACGGTATCCCTGCTGTGGGCTGCACGCTCCAACCTGCGGGCCCCTCATGATCACAGCAGTCCGGTGAAGTCATTACTCCCTTGCCCGGGAGGACGTCTCCGGGTCTCCAGCGTCCGCCTCACTTTGTGGTAGTCCAAAGGTCATTGGTGGATTTTAGGACTGTGCAACAGGATGAAAAACTCCCAGACATGCAAGCGTAAGAGAGCCCAAAAACCAGCAAGCACATCCATGCAAGGCTTCGCTCGCTTGTCAACATTAGCAAGTGCCGTCGTGTGTGTACTGGGACATTATAGGGATGGTGGAATTCATCATATATATATATATATATATATATATATATATATATATATATATATATATATATATATATATATACATATATATATATATATATATATATATATATATATATATATATATATATATATATATATGTATGTGTATATATATATATATATATATATTATCTGAAAATATTCAACGGTTTTGGAGAATCGCCAACATTTTTTACTAATCAACCACTCAATTCTTGAAAGATTAATGACTATACTTATTATTACGCCGGTGTTTACAATAATATAGTAAATACCATCGATCATAGGCCAGCAGGGGTGTAACGGTACGTGTATTCACAATCTTGATAACTCACACAGGTAAACATTACGTGAGGGACAGGAAGTGTTTATCGTGTCTACATGGGAAGAAAACACAGAGAGGACTCATGGCTGTCGTGATACTGCCAAGGAGAAGCCAGAACT